>NC_087201.1:110391696-110399196 GCF_015104395.2 Macrobrachium nipponense
GGTTTTGGAAATCCTCAGATGGTTATAAGAGGGGGGTTTCTTTGAAATAAAGGACTCTCGGGGTTCTGGATGTTTTTAAATGTGTTGGTACTTCGATTAGATAAATGATACGAGATTTACTTGGGGAAAATACATCCTTATTAATTTGACACGTTAATTATTATATGCTTCTATGTATTATGAAATACTTTAGTGTATGCTAGTTTGAGGGGAAAGATGTACTGTTGTGTGGAGTTATAAGCAATCATGAGACCTTGGAGACTTTTTCATTATGAACTTCAGCTGTTTTGGTTATGAGGATACAATGTACCCGTTTCATTATGTTCTGAAGCATCCCGCACACACACACACATATATATATAATATATATATATATATATATATATATATATATATATATATATATATATATATATATATATATATATTAGGATATATATTTGTGTTTGAATATCAATTTATTTGTGCCAAGGACAATACATTGTAAATACGCATTGATGAATGTCCTTTCCTTAGAAATGGAAGGGTGCCTAAAGGTACAGGTTCCAATCTTTCAGCGAGATTTATGGGATGAGGCTGCAGACCAACGTCCTTTTTCTTGGCTTCAGAAGACGAGGGTACCATTTAAAACCAACCAACTGGGTAGACTGTCAGGAATGTGGTAAAGCACTAAATAGGTGCAGAGAAAATAAACTGCAGACTCTAGTGGATAATTTGAAGTCTGCTTTAAGCTATCTGATATAAGAGACCAGGATTATGGAGCCATAAATATTATTATGGATGGCAAAAGAATGGAAGGAGTTTATTTGTATAAGTTTTCGGGAGTAAACTTAACAACTGATGGTAAGAGAATAATTACCGCAATAGGGAAATAAGGGGAAGTAGCCGGGTGTGTGCAAAAGATTGCCAAAAACTCAAGTGTCTTTTGAGGTCAAAGACAGTATATGAATGGATTGTTGAGCCGACCATCCGTTTTGGTAGTGAAGTGGTGGTTGAATACAAATGAAAGGAAAAAGATTGAATCTGTTGAGATGAATTATTTTCGTAGCATAAGTAGCAATGAGAGAACTGGAAGAGTCATGTATATATATATATATATATATATATATATATATATATATATATATATATGTATATATATATATATGTATATATACGATATATATATATGATATATATATATATATATATATATATAGTATATATATATATATATATGTAATATATATTATATATATATATATATTAGGATATCATATAGATATATATATATATATATATATATATATATATATATATATATATATATATATAAGCAATAACATGTCGATGAAAAGGGATGAATGATTTGTAAGTGAGAAAGACTTACAAAGTGGCCTGAAATATCAAGGAAGATACAGGTGAATGGCATAGTGTTGGTAAGACGGTTTGATACGCTGCTGATGAGACTTCTGTGAAGGTGTATGAAGGGGCCCATGCTGTCGAAGTGTTATGAAAAGGAGGTTTACCCACGATTAAGTAGTAGTGATGGTAGTGTTTTTTTTTTCTCTATCATACTACCTGTTAATATGAACGGCCGAATGTAACGAAAATATGAATTTCATAAGAATAATAATTTTATGTATAACTTGTCGTACAATATTTTCATCCGTAATGTTTGATTTTCGTTAATTAAACTTAAGTGAGGTCTCGATAATTAATCTTAAGTGAGGCCTCCATAATTAATCTTAAGTGAGGTCTCCATAATTAATCTTAAGTGAGGTCTCCATAATTAATCTTAAGTGAGGTCTCGATAATTAATCTTAAGTGTGGTCACTCAGGTTCAGTACAAATGTTCCTTTCACAAGAAACAGTTATCATAGCGGAACAGTTTATTAGTTACTTCCTAAAAAAAGTAACGTAAGGATTAATTTTCGCAGCTGTTTTTCAAAAGGTAATGCTGAACGAAATCTAGGTGAAACTGCGCAAAAAAGTACAGGGAAAGAAAGCTTTTTATACCTCATGACTTTACAGTCACGCAGAGGGAAAATGCACTTGATCCTCACAAAAGTATAAAGAAAATGAATGTGTTGAAGAAACCCGCAGAAGCACAAAGCGACAGTTTTACGAATTAATTAATAACACGTGCATGGTCATTAATGAGATCATGCTTCTAATGACAACAGGTGCACCTGATATTAAACTGAGGAACCAGGGCTTTCCAATAATGAAATTAATAATGGGCAACCGGGATTTCCCAGAATATAAAAAAGAGAACGAACTCTTCTCTTATATGTTTTGCATAATCAACACTAGAACAATAAAAACTCGAAACAATTACAGAGAATGTTCAAGTAGTCTCTTGATTACATGGAACGTAACATTACGCGGTTGACTGATAAACCTGATTATTCCAACTCAGTAAAAGAAAGAGTGGAAAGTGGAATATATATTTATAAATACTGCGGCAGTATTTCCTTCATAAAGTGTAACTAATTAAATGACTGGGTGATCCAGTTGGTAAAAAGAAACATTCATAATAAAAAAGAGGTTAGTAGCTCTTTTGCGATGAAACGCATGGAAGCAAGGAAGGTCAATATTCACGCCTGAATAATATGAGCTTAGAGAGAGAGAGAGAGAGAGAGAGAGAGGTGAATATAAGAAACCTTTAGTATGGCGAATACTTCATATATTATAAAGTATAAGCTGTATGCAACGAGATTTTTGTAATTTATATATATATATATATATATATATATATATATATATATATATATATATATAATATATATGTGTGTGTGTGTGTGTATATACATATATATATTTATATATGTGTGTGTGTGTTTGTGTGTGTATGTGTGTGTAAGTCCGAGCAAGGTAAAGAATGTAAGTGAAAAAGTGTTTTAAGAGAGCTTGAATCTACGCCTTGATGAGCATGGAAGAGCGGTTGTGCTTGGTGATTCAAATGGGAAGGTAAGTTATAATTAAAGAGATGGCATTGTGGCAATATGGATTTTCTCGAGTATTATAAAAGTGTATGAAAAGAATATTATGGAAATACGCTTACAAAAGGGACTATTATTTTTAAATTCACAGTTTCTGAGGAAAATTATAAGTACAAATTTATGGATACAGGAAAAGGAAGTTTTAAATCAGAGAGACTACACCAAAAGGCTACATGAGGAGAGCATGTAATAGCAAGAGGTTGGTAAATATTCGTGGGAGGTGAAGGTGTTTCAGAAGTTTGTAAAATGCCAGGATGGAGCGACTGAGTTAGCATATGGAGGAAGTGCTTTTAGGAGGGTGGGAGAAAGCAGCGACAGTGCTTGGTGTGATGGGGAAACGAGAAGCTTAGTGAGGGAGTGAGGGTTATTTGAAATGGAATTAGGAGATAGAAGGGCAGATTGCTTACAGGAAAGCAGGAGTATGGATTAGGAAGTCTAGAGGAAGATGAAAGGGCAGAGTGGAAAACGACTTTGTGGACAATAGATTGTTCTACAAGGAAATACAGAGTAGAGGGTAGAGTAAGTGAATATCATGATACAGGACGCAAATCGATAAATTCTGTATGAAGAGAGAGCAGTCCTGCAGTGATGGAGTGAATGTCTGCTCAAGTTTAATGAAACAGAAAGGCAGAACGAGTGACAGGGCTGAATGATGCAAGAGCAGAAGGGGTTGCTGCAAGTTTAAGGAAGTTTGTGGATGTGACTGTTGAGGACAATAAAAGGAGGGAAAAATGCAAAGAAACCAGCGGTTGATGAGATTGTGAATGAGATTTGCAATTGGTGGTGAGCAGGGTTGGCAAAAACCAATGGTTTTTTTTTTTTAACCAAAAACCTTGTTTTTTTTTTGGTTTAAACCATGGTTTTTTTTGTTTAAACCATGAAATATGGTTTTTTATGTTTTTTTTTTCATTTTTTTGTGCTACTAGTTGTGGTTTTTTATGGGTTTATTTAATTTTTGGGCTACCCAGTATAAAACTAAAGCAATTTTAATGATAATCACACAATTCTGTGGCCCTATATGTATTTGACATACAAGTTTGAGTTTACAGTCATTTCTCATCTTACCCCTTGCTTCTGGTGGCGTGCATTAAAAGGCAAAATTGATATCAGTGTGATAGAAGATATCTGTGGTTTGCTTAATGGACTTACTTCAAGTGCAAGCGTTGAGAGAATCTTTTCTATTTTTGGTTTGGTACACTCCAAACTCAGAAACAGACTGGGAATAAAAAAGGCCGGGAAGTTGGTTTTTTTACACAAAGTTTTAAACAAAGACTATAATGTAGATGAAACACTAATTTTTTTATGTTTTGTAGGGTTGATCAAGTTACCTTGACATTGAAATTTTTACTTTATAAACCAATTTTGTCTGAAAAATTATGCTAGGATTTGGATGAAAGACAATTTATTTTTCTCATGTATTACAAGTCTTTTTTTATTATTATTATTCTTTGAAATTGTAGTTTGATTTGATTTTTATTTTTGTTAACCACTGCTAACATTTGTGGTTATCACCACCAAATGGTGTTTATTTTTGAAATTTTTCTTGTGTATTTGAATCAGTCGTTTTGACCTAGGAACTTGAACTAGATGTGAATAACTGATTTTTTTCTTCATATATACCTGTGCTAACATTTGTAGTTAACAATAAATGGTGACACTAAATGGTGTTTATTTTTGAAAATTTTTCTTTTATTTGAATGTCTTTTTTACCTATTTCAACTTGAAATGAATAATTGCTCTCTCTCTCTGAAGCTATGATTAACATGATTGTTTCTTATTTTATTGAAGATATAAAATAATTTAAAAATTTCTTTTAACCTCATTATCTGAGGTTTACCAATTGTATGAATATGTTCAGTTACATCAAATGTTATATTATGGCACGGTAACACAAATATACTGTAAGATAGTTACAATTCAGAATGTTTTAGTAGGCTAAACAAGTAAACATTAACATTGCCAATTTTATTTGAAAATCCAAGTAACTGATAAAAACACCAAAAGTTGCCAAAAATATATATTACCTAAAATAAAAGTTATAAAGGAAACATGAAGACTAAAAAATATAAAAAAACCATAAAAACCAAAAAAAACATGGTTTTTTTATTGACTGGTTAAAACCAACCATTTGGTTTAAACCGCCAACCCTGGTGGTGAGAGTGCGATTGAGTTTCTTGCCAAGGTGTGTAATGTATATCTGGATGAGGGAAACGTACAAAGTAATGATTTGAAAAAAAATAGTACCATTTTTCTTCCGTAAAAGGGTAAAGAGGACAGAAGATATTCTAAGAATAATAGGGGGCATAAGATTGACAGGGAAAACTTTACATTAAACGAGAGGACACCTGGTATAATGTGACTTTTGAAGCAGTTATGTGAAAAGTTTCAAAGCAAAAATGAAAAGCTGTGTGGGGCATAAGCAGACCAAGAAAAGGTTTATATTAGGACTGGTAGAGAAGCAACGTGGAGGGAACTTAGGATGTACAGTGCAGAAAAAATGTTGAGTTTTATAAAAAGTTTTCATTGTTAAGTTTAATAAAGCGTTTTCCTGATGAAAGTGATGTGTATGTTAGAATTTGTAGGGGGAGAGACGGCTTATTTGGTCTGAAAATGGGGCCAGTTCAAGGTATATTACTTGTCTGTGACTTTTCAGTAACCTTCTGGATGGAATGATGCGGGTAGTAAGACGAAAGACCGTTGCAAAATAAATGAATGAATTATGCAATGCAAAGCTAACAGACAGAAGTCATGAAACTCTGCACTTTTTAGGGGGTTAGTGCCATCAGTGCACTGTAGGTATTACTAAATGGCATTTGTGAATTTCCCTTCGACCTTTTTTCCATTCCCGTTTCCTTACTGTCGTCCCAATGTCCAAACTCTCTAACCATTACTCCTGAGTGCAAATCTAGCGTTTTTTCCTAGTTTCACGGTTTGACCCGTATACTTCATTTTACTTTTACTAAAAGGTGTTTGCTGCGTCCCTTCGCCCTCAGCTGCTTCTAGCTTTTAATCTTTTACTTTACCTCATTTCCCACTTCCTTTATTCAGTGTTGCTGTCCAACACCTCTAACTGTTGCTTCATAGTGCTACTGTATGGTTTCTTCCCCAGTTCCATTTTTGGATCCTTGTACGTCATCTCTTTTGTTTCCTTGATTTCTTTACCTTGCTGTGCAACACTCCACTCCCCCCTTTCCGCTGTCTCAAGTGTCGAATGCCTGAAAGTGCTCCAGTGCCTGGCTCAGCAGTCTAAACTCCATGATCCATTCATTCATGAAACTCTCCAAGACCACCAGGTAACAAGACCTATAAAGGTATTCCAGTGCAATGATAATCCAGTAAACTTATTACAGGCCTACGGCTGATTGAGGAATTGATTTTCGTATTATTATATTCAATTGGCACGATAATAGCAAAGGTCTTGGACGCCATCCTTGACTAAAACGGTATTCTCAGGGATATTTCGTGAGATGTTTTTTGTGAATATTAGATCCATCTGAATAGCGAATATTCGGGAACTTCATTATCACTAAACACGTCTGTTTCCGCTCCATTCTTCTTTGAGAATTGTTTAATTACTTTCCTTGCAATTAAAATGCCCTCGAAATGTTTATCGCTATGTGAATAACTAATCAGTATTTGAGAAACACAAATGTTATAATTCAACCTCTGATATCTTCATCATTAAGCCTTCTCTTATACTGCATCATGATCCACACTTCATCCAATTTTAAAACTGCTCATCGGAGTGCTCAATACAATTCCCTTTTGAACCGTTATAGATTTTGTGACTGAAAATTTCTGAAAACTGTAATTTGTTATGCTAGCCGTGTTTGTATCTTTGCTGAACTTTCCCTTAATATTCATTATTATTTTCAAGAAATGTGTGAGAATGTCATTTTTTAACCTTCCTTTGCTCTAGAATTGCATCACTCGTTTCAAGACGGCGGTTCCATTTGTCTACCATTTTTCTGGTTCATATGAAATGCTGTCTCAGTCATTCTTGTCTTGCTGCAAAATTTACCAAGTAGATTGGATACGTTATGTTATTAATATCTGTGACGCTGTGGAATTTTCACATATTTGTAAACTTTAACCCCCAGCAGCCACTCAGAAGTCTGCAATTTCATCACAGCAAAAATATTATCTTTTTTCCAAATTCGTCCCCTTCTCTTTACTCTCGAAGTCTTCGTCTCCTATTTACTCATTTCTTATCACTCCATTTTTTTTATTACAGTCTCTCTCTCTCTCTCTCTCTCTCTCTCTCTCTCTCTCTCTCTCTCTCTCCAAAGTAAGAGACGCAGGGGGACATTCCAAGCTGAGCCCATTTTCAATTAGGTGGTCCAATAGAGCGTACGAAGGTAAGAATGGCCCGACCAATGAATACTTTCCACCGCCAAAGTTTGTGTGCTGGATGGGGGAGGAAGAAGGTGTTCGAGTCTCTCTCTCTCTCTCTCTCTCTCTCACAGTTTTTTTCACTTCCAAGTGGTCGTCTCTCTCTCTCTTTCTCTGTCTCTCT
>NC_087201.1:110406696-110409196 GCF_015104395.2 Macrobrachium nipponense
AAGAATGACCTCAAAGATATAATTACTGACTTAAATAAAAATCAGTTGCCATAGAGTTATTATTTTTGTTGTAATGTATGTCTGTCATGTATTGTGAATATGGTTTTGTTTACCAAGTTCTGAATAGGTGTCACCTATAATCCTTTAATTGTCTGGACCTTGTCTCTGAGATGATTGTCTTAACCTTTAATTGCACCCATTGTTTATGCTTGTTTGGGAAGGATTTTCATCTTCCAGGTGTGTCGGATTCTAGGTACTAATCTCCTTGTAATCCCTATCTGCTCAGTTATACGAATCTTCTTGTATTGTCTTTTCCCGTATCTTTGTCAGTCTCTGCTCAGTAAAGGACGTTTACGTCGAAAGATCTTGCAGATCCTCATTCGTTTATTTTTCCTTCGTGGCATATATCTTTATTTATGGATTTATCACGTTCCTAACTTTCGTGATTCAGTTATATACATATATATATATATATATATATATATATATATATATATATATATATATATATATATATATGTATGACATGGAGAACCCTATTCTGTCCTTCAGCAAAAGCTTCGAAAATTGGACTTAATTTATTTCCTCATGCAATGGTATATATATATATATATATATATATATATATATATATATATATATATATACCATGCAGTGGTATATATATATATTATATATATATATATATATATATATATATATATATATGCATATATATATATATATATAGTATATACATATCTATATCTAAATATATGTATGTATATATATATATATATACATAATATATATATATATATATATATATACATATATATATATATATATATATATATATATATATATATGGGTGTGTGTGTGTGTGTGTGTGTGTGTATTTAGGTATTCATAGTTCAATGGTTAGTCGTTCATTTTATTACCCAGAGAGTCTGAGTCTGTTCTCTACTGAACCAAACTTTATAGATACTGTACGCTGTGTATGTAAGTAATATTTGTATGAATATACGTACAGTAAATCATATTCACACCATATACAAGTATGCGTATAGAAGACATAGTCTCACATACGCACACACAGTGTGTGGACTTGCTTGCATGCATATCGATATGATCCACGAACTGTCTTGTTGCATGCACATGAAGAGATATCTTAGATAGGACCGCGCAATTACCTTGAGTTTTATGGTACTTCAACGCACAGAGTTTGCCTTAGCTATTTACACTCTAGTTTCGTCAAGTTCTTGCGGTGAAGTACCTGGCCGATCATTACTCGTGTATTCAGGCCCAAATAATATTTTTTATCTTTTCCATATGAATATAATGATACTAATAATAACAACAGTATTGCTATTATCATTATTATTATTATTTTTTTTTTTTGCTCTATCACAGTCCTCCAATTCGACTGGGTGGTATTTATAGTGTGGGGTTCCGGTCCGGTTGCATCCTGCCCCCCTTAGGAGTCCATCACTTTTCTTACTATGTGCCGCCTTTCTAGGATCACACGCTTCTGCATGAGTCCTGGAGCTACTTCAGCCTCTAGTTTTTCTAGATTCCTTTTCAGGGATCTTGGGATCGTGCCTAGTGCTCCTATGATTATGGGTACGATTTCCACTGGCATATCCCATATCCTTCTTATTTCTATTTTCAGATCTTGATACTTATCCATTTTTTCTCTTTCTTTCTCTTCAACTCTGGTATCCCATGGTATTGCGACATCAATGAGTGATACTTTCTTCTTGACTTTGTCAATCAACGTCACGTCTGGTCTGTTTGCACGTATCACGCTATCCGTTCTGATACCATAGTCCCAGAGGATCTTTGCGTGATCGTTTTCTATCACTCCCTCAGGTTGGTGCTCGTACCACTTATTACTGCAAGGTAGCTGATGTTTCTTGCACAGGCTCCAGTGGAGGGCTTTTGCCACTGAATCATGCCTTTTTTGTACTGGTTCTGTGCAAGTGCCGGGCATTCGCTTGCTATGTGGTTTATGGTTTCATTTTTCGTATTGCACTTCCTACATATGGGAGAGATGTTATTTCCGTCTATCGTTCTTTGAACATATCTGGTTCTTAGCACCTGATCTTGTGCCGCTGTTATCATTCCTTCAGTTTCCTTCTTTAGCTCTCCCCTCTGTAGCCATTGCCATGTGTCATCGCTGGCTAGTTCTTTAGTCTGTCTCATGTATTGTCCGTGCATTGGTTTGTTGTGCCAGTCCACTGTTCTGTCTGTCATTCTCCTGTCTCTGTACATTTCTGGGTCTTCGTCTACTTTTATTAGTCCTTCTTCCCATGCACTCTTTAGCCACTCGTCTTCACTGGTTTTCAGATATTGCCCCAGTGCTCTGTTCTCGATGTTTACACAGTCCTCTATACTTAGTAGTCCTCTCCCTCCTTCCTTTCGTGTTATGTATAGTCTGTCCGTATTATTATTATTATTATTATTATTATTATTATTATTATTATTATTATTATTATTATTATTATTATTATTATTAGAA
>NC_087201.1:110416696-110419196 GCF_015104395.2 Macrobrachium nipponense
ATTAATTTATCAAATATAAAGAAGTATGGATACAAGTATGAGACGATATAACATACTCCGTAAGAAGTTGGAAGGGTTACAAATTGTAATGAAAAGGAATCACGATAAATCAATAAACAAAAGGTAACCATATGCAGTAGCTGTTTATAAAATATCCAAATATATATGTGTAAAGGTTTGAAATCTAACTTAACGCCTAAGTTTAGTAGCCCATTCAGTATTCTAGGGATATTAACGACAAATAATCTAAAAGTCCAAAACCATGTCAAAACCTACTGGCATACTGTCTGTTCTGATGGTTTATATTCGTAGTCATGAAAAAAAGAAAAAAGAAAGGATTTTAAAGTAAGGAAGTCTAGAAGTGAAAATGTATACCTATGTGAATAATCCTGTATGGATCTTACAGGGTAAATAATATATATAAAATTTGTATGGAAACCTTTTTCATTAAGGAATATCTAATTTAACATAAGTAATTGCATATATTTTACAATCTTGCAGGTTTCCAACATGAAACTAATGTTGTTCAATTTTGGTACTGTTTTTTCAGACATTCTTCTCGTGTGGGTGGAGTATTAAAACAAAAAATACCCAATTTATACATGGCTATCATTTGAAAGTACTAAAGTCGTATTTATTACAGCGAGTAACTAACTCTTAAAGCTGGCTTGAGCGCAGTCTCCTCCCTAGCGCATTTTGCTGAATCATCATTGTTCCTTTTAACCCCAATAATCCACGTGCACGGGCTTCATCTGTAGTTGAGTGTTGTCTTGTGTTTGCAAAACGATCCAGCTGGAGTGGAATGCTTAGTTCGTGAAGTTCTCATGGGCAAGGCAGGTCGTTAGGTACAAGTGTTCTTATCTGCAGTGATCAATGCAAGTTCAGTTAAAGAATCGCAATCGTTTTAAAATTAATGAACAAAATAAGCGAATAGAATTTCTATAACATCAAAATGAATTAATTTTTTCTGAACTTCATAGACAATTAGAGTCGATAAATCAGCTTGTCATTAGTAAACGGGCATTTGAGAAGTATCAGGTTATGGATATGAAATATTTACTTGCAACACTAGCATATTACAACTCAAGTAGATCACATTCATGGGAAAATGTCACATTTTCTGGAAAACCCAAAGTTATATAGAAATTAGTTACATAGGGGGTTCTTTCGTTGCATCTCCTGCCTATTAAAGTTTTAAAAATTAACCTCAGAGGATGCGCACGAGAAACTTGAATATGAACCTTTTGTTAGGGGCGCATAGGATCGGATTTTATCACAGTTTAATTTCAGTAAGCGTAGAGAATTACAGAATCATGGTTAATATCCTCTTAAATTCTTATGTTGCCTGGCAATCTTACAAATAGCTCCGTTTCCCACTTCTTTGTCTAGTAACTTACTACCAGTAATATCGAATTTTCTTTGGCATTCGTATTGATATCTGTTAATATGGATTTTTACAGTCGTCAGAGACCTGGATAGGTTCACTCATTGTTATAATGCCATGGATAAAAAAGTTTGTACAGCTGACTCTTTTGAATTCCATAAAATATCAGTGAATTCGTGTGGGTTAAGTCTAGTCCTTAACGGCTTTCTCCCTCCCATATTTGGACATTGTCTGAATTTACTTTGCCTTGTGACAAGTATAATTTCACTTACAGGCTGATTAACGGAACCTGGTTACACCTTGCAGTACAGGAGTTTCACATCGCATGCCCGGACAGATCGTCTACAACTTCAAAACCTGTTTGTCGCTGCGGACAACTGCAGTGGAGAACATAGAGTTACTCAATGAATCAATATATATCTGTGCGTGTATGTACTAGGAATCTATTTAGAGTACACCCAGATTAATCACTTAGATTAGTCACTTATGTTAATTATTTGTATTGAGTGCACATGTATTGATCATATTTATATGAATCAATATATATATGTATAAATAAATCAGGTAGCCTATAGTCAATCTGTTACCTTGTATCTTACCAGTAACTGTAGTTAATATATCAGTTAATATATCAGTTAATATATCAGCTAGTATATCAGTTAATATATCAGTTAGTATATCAGTTAATATATCAGTTAGTATATCAGTTAATATATGATTTTTATCACTTCATATATGATTTTTATCAGTTACAGTATGATTTTTCTCATGTAAATCTTTATATTATGCAATTATCAGGAGTACATTAGTATTTTCTGTAGCATATGTATCTTCATGAGTTGAAGTGTAAAACTGCATCATTATATATCACGTGATCATTATTATTTACGAATATTATCATATGCATATGTCTCATACCTTATTACATGAATCTGTATTTGTGTACACCATGAATTTTTTTTACTTATAAGTATTTTCTATATATCTGATTTTTTTACATATAACTCATTGGATATTATTCCTTAACCACTTGCTGGTAATTTAGAGTCGATTATATATTCACATTAGTGTCTGTATCACACTCCTATAAGTCAAATGCAAGTCAAGTTTGAGTAA
>NC_087201.1:110424196-110426696 GCF_015104395.2 Macrobrachium nipponense
ACAGACAGACAGACAGACAGAGAGCGATAAAAAGGCAGTACACTGTTTACCTGTACTATTTCGAGTACACCGGTTCGTACAATGTTAATATCCTTGCGGTACTTTGCGTCTTTGAATTATTTTATGATAATTTCACTGTTATTTTTTGGAGTCAAAATTCTCTTATGTTATAGAATTCGACGATTTTTTTTTACGTTACTTCGCTGATGTTATTTATTATTTTCAAGACTGGGTGACGTTTACGTTTACTTTAATTTTTTATTGTATCCACTGAAGGATGCATCACACCTGCTTCCATTGCGGAAATAGATAGTTCTGTAAAATACCATTTTATTTAGTCAGCAATCATTCTCTTTTCCTATGGGTAATAAATTTTATTTGGCAAATAATCCTACTGAAAACCAAAAGCAGTATTTAATTTCTACACCCGATAGTGACGGAAATTTTAGATGAAAGTGAAGGTCATCCTGACAAGATCAGGATGATCAAGGAAGCAAGGAGAAAGTGAGAGAGAGAGAGAGAGAAAGGAAAATAAGGCAAGTGACAAAAATGTAGGGGAGAAGCTGAGCAAGAACTTGGGGAGAAAAGAAGTTGTTCAACAAGGAGAAAGGCTAATGAACAAATGGATCTTATAATCTAAGATGGAAATAGAGAGATGTTGTTTACAGCGAATGCAGTCCTCGGTTAATGGAGTGAGGAATTTTATGATTTGTTACGCGTGGAAGACAGAAGAAAGGCAGAGCCGAATGTTACAAGGGTGGAAGGGGTTAGAAGTGCAAGTTTCGAATACTTGTCAAAGTAAATTTTCAGGATGTGAGGTGTTTGAGGAATGAAGACATAAGGATTATGTCTTCCCATTCTTCAGTAGATTATAACCGTCATAGATTGTAAGTGGGATGCTGCCTGCCGGCGATAGCTTGATTGACAAGGGTTTTATCGGGAAGGTTTTTGATTGGCAATGGTTTGACAGATATGTTTTTTTGATTGGTAATAGTTTGACTGACAAATGTTATGAGTGGCAGTGGTTTGACAGATAAGTTTTTTTTATTGGTAATGGTTTGACAGATAAGTTTTTTTTGATTGGTAATGATTTGACTGATAAATGTTTTGATTTGTAATGGTTTGACCGATAAATGTTTTGATTGGTAATGGTTTGACTCATAAATGTTTTGATTGGTAATGGTTTGACAGATAAGTTTTTTGATTGGCAATGGTTTTAACTGATAAATGTTTTGATTGGTAATGGTTTGATAAATGTTTTGATTGGCAATGGTTTGATAGATAAATTTTTTTGATCGGCAATGGTTTGACTGATAAGTTTATTTGATTGGCAGTGGTTTGACCGATAATTTTTTTTAATAGGCGATAGTTTGATTGAAAAGGTTTTTGATTTGCAATGATTTGACCGATAGGGCTTTTTTATTGACAATGGTTTTACTGATGAGTTTTTTTTACTGGCAGGTTAAATATTAGATGATGTAGTAGCTTGACGTGTGGTACGAGATGGCTGGAAAGTAGGAGCCTTTCCTTCTCTGAGATCAGTGAGACTGGATATTAAATATCTGAAAAGATCCTGAACAGTTTCCTTAAGGGAAAGGGAAACAAAATATTAGTAAAACGGGTTGTTTTAAGACCATTAGCCCCCACATGATATTGTGCATTATTCCCGATAGTTATAAACTTTATGAAAAAAAATGAGAGAGAGAGAGAGAGAGAGAGAGAGAGAGAGAGAGAGAGAGAGAGGAAGGATTACCGGTGTCACTGCCAAATCTCTTGGCTGTAATCAGGCCTGGATAGAGAAGGATAAACGTTATGTATCTGGCATTGTGTGGAATCAGATACAGCAGGCATGATCCTGAGATCATCAGTCTCACTCCTTGTGCGAATCAGATTCTCAGAAAAAAGAAAAGATTGTTTAACACTGAACAAGTATATTATGCCTAAATGACACTGTAATTTGAAGGGACCTGGGGACATTTAAAAGGTCTAGTGGATAAAAAGATAATTCACCATGTATATTATTTCATGACGTTTAAATATAGGTCAACCTTCTTATGACCTAATTACCTGAAGTTTTGTATAACAAAATCTTTTTGGTAAACGTAATTCCAGGGATGCCTTTAAAAGATTTAGGCCTGCAGACTAGGAATAGATATAGCATTCCTGGTTTCAATGAGTACAATTGATTTATTGTATAGGTTTAGTATTGCCTTTGTATGGTCATTTCAGTTTTTAATGATGGTAGTTTGTATGTAAATAAGCGCAAGAGAGTCTATAAATTCTTGCTAGCAAAAAGCAACCAAGAGTGACTCAAGAACTCGCAGGATAATATATACATTAAATTCTAGATGTACACAAAGCCTGAAAACAACTTAGGTTCACACTCATCATCTTTTTGGTTTTTAATGATCCTGTCCTTAAGGAATGCGAAAGCAAAGTTATCTCTCTTTCTCAAAGGTGAACTTGAGTAATCTTCATTTCTCAATTATACTTACCATTT
>NC_087201.1:110429196-110469196 GCF_015104395.2 Macrobrachium nipponense
TGCTATGTATAAATAAAGGTTTTTGCCACGAAGGAAAAAATGAAAAAGCGAGATAGCCAAGTACTTTCGTCTTGTCCGAACAGGACCGAAAGTACTTGGCTATCTCGCTTTTTTCATTTTTTCCTTCGTGGCAAAAAAACCTTTATTTATACACACACACACACACACACACACACACACACACACACACACACACACACATATATATATAAATATATATCTATAGAATATATTATACTATAATATAGAATTATATATGTGTGTACTGTTTATTGAGGTAAACTGCCTCTGTAACAGTTTATCGCCTAATTGATAGTTTGTTTACTGATTAGTGTGTACATCAAGTTTTCCTTGCCTTCTTTGTCTCTTAGAGTTAGATGTTTTAGTTACTCTTTGGCTTAGTTTGGGTAGGTCATTTCCATGTCGTTTAAGTGAAATGTTTTAATGTCTTTATTCTCATTTTTTTTTTTTTTTTTTTTTTTTTTTAAGTTTTAAGCTCTTTTATTGTCAGTTTCAGCCTTGATAATGGAATGTGACATTGCGAAACACCGTCGACCATAATAAACTGTGATTGAATGTACTGATGTACCTATGTTTTATATATAATATATATATATATATATATATATATATATATATATATATATATATATATATGTGTGTGTGTGTGTGTGTGTGTGTGTGTGTGTGTGTGTGTACACAGACACACACACACACATATATATATATATATATATATATATACTATATGATATATATATATATATACATATATATATATATATATATACTATATATATATATATATATATATATATATATATATATTATGAGTGTATGTGTGAGCAAAATATTTCTAAATTGCCCTAAATTACAAAACATTGAAATACGATTGCTATTGAGCAAGGCAAAATTCAAAGCATCTGTTCCTGGACATTCAGCCCTTCTTAAATTGTTTAGCGTACCGATATCTCTAGCGAATGTCACGAGAATTACACATCGATCATTGCGACGGGTTGTTAAGGAAACCCTATTCCGCTTAGTCTAATTATATACGTCTTCAAACATTAATTTGATGAGAACAGCTATTTCCTGATTGCAAACTGATTTATATTTTTCGAATACTCTAGGCTTTATAGGACTTTTTATTGAAAACACTGAAACTCAACGTCATTGATCGGGTTCCTTTTTTCATTTCGTAATAAATTAATTGTTTTTTAAATCTATTTTCCGCTGGTAGTTTTTTTTCATGCCAGCTAACGAATAATTCAAACCTCGTTACTACCAAGAATTTCTATCCAAGGGGCTTTCCTTGCAATTTCTCTCCTTTCGTAACTTTTATTCTCAACAATGATTAGTTTCCCGTTAGGAATTACATTCCATTCATTTTAAAAACTCGCTGCTGAAGAATTCTTACTCTTTCATAGGAGGTGAAGTGTGTTCCCATTTAAAATCCTTACCAGGTGGAATATCAGTTTGGTATCGTCGTGGCCTTCAGTGCAAAGCTTGGAGAACTCGCCATTTGTAATCATGTCTACTACGAGACGGTACTATACTTATCCAGAAACCAAGATATTCGTATCCGAATTGCGGATGAACTACGGCCAAAGTTGTTGAATAAAATCGTAGCCCCACCGCCCTTACGTGAGCCGTAGACCGATAAAAGTCTCCTTATTCTGCTTCCTTACAAATGGTATAGAGATCGAGATCATCATCATCGTCTTCTTCTTCTTCTTCTTCTTCTTCTTAACAGAACTAGGGGCCACGGCAGAGAGCGCCGAAGCATGGATGAATGCTACTACTTTTATTTGCTACTGTTGCTTCCTTTGCTATTGATACAAGTGGAACTGCAGTATTTTATGCTGTTATAGATGTAATGCCTGTCAATATATTGCTAATGTTGTGACAGATACAACAACTAACGTAATCATAATAATAATAATGTTTTCGATGATGATGAGGATGATGAAGATGATTTATTAGAACAACATTTAAACATTCACGGTATGGTAATTAAAATATAATCTCTCTCTCTCTCTCTCTCTCTTTCTATATATATATATATATATATATATATATATATATATATATATATATATATATATATGTGTGTGTGTGTGTGTGTTTGTGTGTGTGTGTGTGTGTGTGTGTGTGCATGGAGGTGCATGTGTGGTGATTTATCTTCAGGTAGAGGATTTTGTTACCAGTGAAAATAATACATAGTAAGGAAAATAACATTAATGAATAGCTTGAAGAGTTTGGCATTTATATATTTATATTTTCTAGAGTATTCCCAAGAAGTTTTCAGAAGATGATTTCAGTTTTCAATTAAAATGCAACTTGAAAAAGCGTCACAATCATCCAAAGTCAAAATATTATTAGATATAGTGACACCTGTAGTGTTTATAGTGACATTGTCATCTGAAATCGTGACGATGGTGACAGAGGTAATAATTCTGTCACTCACCATTCATAACATAATCATATAACATAGGTGAGCAAATGTTTTTCTCTGTTGATTAAATTATATGAAAGATCTTCCTGGAAGTAAGTACACAGTCTAATTATGTGTTCTTCTGTAAAAGACAGAAGTTGTTTCTTCATGTTTTCCTTTCAAATGCTTGAAATGTTTCCGTGTCTGTTTGTTTCAACCACCCGTATGTTAAAGAACACATAAGCCTGTATGTTTGTCACATATCAATCATTTCTCTTTTTGGTATTTTTGTATTGCTTGTATAAGTACTTTCAACTATCCCTCTCCAGTCTTTCATCTTAGTCATATAGTTATTCCATTTCCTTATAAGATTAAGGCTGAACGTTAGTTATTCGTCTTTCTGATTATCTGTTGATCTGTCTTTCTCATTATTTCTATCATTCAGTAATAATTTTTCAGTCTAATAATCTTAGACATACGTTATTCACTTTTTGTTTGCTTTCTATTTTCTAGTTTTTTTTTGTGTGTGTGTTTTTTATGCATGCAGTAACTATTTCTTCGGTAGTTTCTAAGTCTGTCTTACTTTGTAGTTTCTCACTAATGTCTGTCGAACTAACTCTTTTCTAGGTCTATTGTTTGTTGAAATAACTCTTCTCTTTCATCTTCTGTAAACCTATGTATTTTCTCGGTCAATAATTATCTGTTGCACTTACTCTTTTCTCTTTCTAATATCTGTTAAATGAAATTTTTCTCTTCTATTGTTCGTTAAACTAACTTTTTCCTCGTTTATTGTCTGCTAAACTAACTCTTTTCTCTTTAATTGTCTGTTAAACAAACTCCTTTTATCTGTCAGTTGTTTGGTGTACTTATCTTTTCTCTTTCTGTTGTCTGTTGAATTAACTCTTTTCTCTTTCCTTTCCGTTAATATAGTAATAATTTCTTGTTCCAACTCAAATCTGTTCCTTTATCTATTTATGTTCCTGTTTGTCTGTTCTTCCTTCTGATTTCCATTCCATTTTCGTTATTATATCTATCCCCGCTCCAACGGCGTCGTGCGCAGGTCTCTCTCTCTCTCTCTCTCTCTCTCTCTCTCTCTCTCTCTCTCTGCGATGTGCATCCCACTTTTGCGACGGTACTTCGGGTTATTGAAGTATTTAGGAAATCAGTCTGAGTGGCGGAAGAAGAAGGGGAAAAGGGGAGAAGTTTATAATGCACAACCCCTCTACCGCTCCCTCCCCCTTTCTCTCTCTCTCTCTCTCTCTCTCTCTCTCTCTCTCTCTCTCTTTCGCTGCCTCCCGCTATTTTTCCTCTCCCTTGGACGCATAAAAGGATTACGGGAGGGACGGGCAGACGATGAAGAGGGAAGTATGGTACAGAAGAAGGAGGAAGAAGAGCTGAAGGAGTTTGAAGACGCATGATGGTGATGATGGTGGTGTGATGGAGGTGAAAGTGATGGAGGTGAAAGTGACGGAAAGTTAGAAGAGGTAAAGGATAAGGTAAAGAAGAGAAAATACTTGTGTGAGATATGTACACACATATATATTTATATATGTGTATATATAGCTGTGTAAATATATATATATATATATATATATATATATATATATATATATATATAAACATATATATATATATATATATATATATATATATATATATATATATATATATATATATATATATATATATATATATATGTGTGTGTGTGTGTGTGTGTGTGTATTATATATATATATATATATATATATCTATATATATATATATAATATATATATATATATATATATATATATATATATTTATATATATACATATATATATATATATAATATATATATATATATATATATATATATATATATATATATATATATATGCTAACGACAGGGATTGCAATGCCCTCAGAAGTAACCTGTACAGCCTAATGCTACCTACAGTCCTCCGTAGAAGGTCCTTCCTCTAAACGAAAATCTACAGCGCTCATTTTTTGTACATTTCTTCTGTCAACCTATGTCAGAATACACTTGACTTCCACAACGTCTCGCTCTTCTCTTATTTCGCATCTTTAACTGTGTTATAGAATAATAACTTTTTTAACCCTAGTATTTTGCGTCGTGGGCCCAGGAAGTCTTCGGGTAAGGTTATATGATTATACAAATAGCGAGAGGATGGTCTCATCCGGCAGCGATGCTGCATCTACATATGATCCCAAGGTAGAACTGCCTTTCTTTCAATATGCTTTATCAATATTCTAAAATCTCCTCTCGTGTTTCTGCTGCTGACTGTCATTTTCGTGTCTCTTCGTCTGTCCTCTCTCCACAACTGGGTAGCCTAGGAATGCTTCTTTCGACGACCCCTACTCGTGTTTTCGTTTCTAAGATTGAATTTTTGAAACGAAATACTGCAGCTAAATTCGTGGGTCTTGAATTTCTTCCGCTATCATCTAGCTAAAAATTCTTCTTTCATACCCTAGTGCTTTTAGTTTTCTATAAAAGAAAACTATTGCAATGGCTTTGTCTGTCCCTCTGCACTTGTTCTGTCCACCCTCAGATATTTAAAACTGCTGAGGCTAGAGGGCTGCAAATTGATAAGTTGATCATCCATTCTCCAATCATGAAACATACCAAAATGCAGCACTCTAAAGTTAAAGTTAGCTATGATGGTGCGTCTAGCAACACTATAGGACAGGCCACCAACCGGCCGTGACTTTAAGTTTTAGGCTACGGCTCATACAGCATTATACGCTGTATCTACAGAAAACTCAACTGCACTGAAGAAACTTTGGCGCATTTTTCACTTGTTTCTTTTTGTTTTTGCCTTTGGAAGTTTTCACTAAATTTGATGGATTCTTCTTTCTCAAACTGTTTTAGTTCTCTCTGTGAGCCTATACTGTCCTCTGACCTACAAGACAAGGCCTCAGTATGGAGGCTTCAGTGTAATAACACTGTTATAAATAAAACTGAGAGATGTAAGTCTTTCCATCTCTCATAAAGTGAAACATATTATCTACTGATAATGTTTCTAACGAACACAACCGCGTGTCCAGTATTTTTTTTATTCTTTCTGTTTGCCTTCAAGCTGCTCTTTCAAAATATTTTCTACTCATGCCTAACGAACACTAACTCATTTCTTCAGATTCTGCCTTCGTCTCTATCCACCTATTCCGTCTAATTATTGTGTGCTTTTAAAAATTCCTTTTGAAATGAGACAGGGGCCATTTTCCTTGATTTTTCAGTCTTTTGAGTCCATAATCTTGATTTTAGAATTCGCTGTTAGTGACGTCATGACCGTGACTGTTGTCTTGTGTTGAAACTTTCGGTCCCTCTTACTCCGGTCTTAATTATGCTTATTTCTTCTCTATTCAGTCAAGAGCCCCGTAGATGGGTTAGTGCCGTTAGTGCACCTCACGTGGTGCACTGTAGGCATTACTTAAGGGTCTTTGCAGTTTCCATTCGACCGTAAACTGCAACCCATTTCATTCCTTTCACTATTCCTCCGTTCATATTCTCTTTCTTCTATCGTATTCTCCGCCCTCTCCTAGCAATTGTTTCGTAATGCAACTTCGAGGTTTTCCTCCTGTTATATCTTTCAAACCTTTTTACTGTCAATTTTCCTTTCAGTACTGAATGGTCTCATAGGTTCCAGCACTTGGTCTTTGGCGTAAATTTGTATTCCATATTCATTATTCTATAACTGTGTTATAGAATAATAACTTTTTTAACCCTAGTATTTTGCGTCGTGGGCCCAGGAAGTCTTCGGGTAAGGTTATATGATTATACAAATAGCGAGAGGATGGTCTCATCCGGCAGCGATGCTGCATCTACATATGATCCCAAGGTAGAACTGCCTTTTTTTCAATATACTTTATCAATATTCTAAAATCTCCTCTCGTGTTTCTCTCTGCTGTTGACTGTTATTTTCGTGTCTCTTCGTCTGTCCTCTCTCCACAACTGGGTAGCCTAAGAATGCTTCTTTCGACGACCCCTACTCGTGTTTTCGTTTCTAAGATTGAATTTTTGAAACGAAATACTTTAGCTAAATTTGTGGGTCTTGAATTTCTTCCGCTATCATCTAGCTAAAAATCTTCTTTCATACCCTAGTGCTTTTAGTTTTCTGTAAAAGAGAACTATTGCAATGGCTTTGTCTGTCCCTCTGCACTTGTTCTGTCCACCCTCAGATATTTAAAACTGCTGAGGCTAGAGGGCTGCAAATTGCTAAGTTGATCATCCATTCTCCAATCATGAAACATACCAAAATGCAGCACTCGACTCTCAGTTGTTTTTATTTTATCTAAAGTTAAAGTTAGCTATGATGGTGCGTCTAGCAACGCTATAGGACAGGCCACCAACCGGCCGTGACTTTAAGTTTTAGGCTACGGCTCATACAGCATTATACGCTGTATCTACAGAAAACTCAACTGCACTGAAGAAACTTTGGCGCATTTTTCACTTGTTTCTTTTTGTTTTTGCCTTTGGAAGTTTTCACTAAATTTGATGGATTCTTCTTTCTCAAACTGTTTTAGTTCTCTCTGTGAGCCTATACTTTCCTCTGACCTACAAGACAAGGCCTCAGTATGGAGGCTTCAGTGTAATAACACTGTTATAAATAAAACTGAGAGATGTAAGTCTTTCCATCTCTCATAAAGTGAAACATATTATCTACTGATAATGTTTCTAACGAACACAACCGCCAGTCCAGTATTTTTTTTATCCTTTCTGTATGCCTTCAAGCTGCTCTTTCAAAATATTTTCTACTCATGCCTAACGAACACTAACTCATTTCTTCAGATTCTGCCTTCGTCTCTATCCACCTATTCCGTCTAATTATTGTGTGCTTTTAAAAATTCCTTTTGAAATGAGACAGGGGCCATTTTCCTTGATTTTTCAGTCTTTTGAGTCCATAATCTTGATTTTAGAATTCGCTGTTAGTGACGTCATGACCGTGACTGTTGTCTTGTGTTGAAACTTTCGGTCCCTCTTACTCCGGTCTTAATTATGCTTATTTCTTCTCTATTCAGTCAAGAGCCCCGTAGATGGGTTAGTGCCGTTATTGCACCTCACGTGGTGCACTGTAGGCATTACTTAACGGGTCTTGCAGTTTCCATTCGACCGTAAACTGCAACCCATTTCATTCCTTTCACTATTCCTCCGTTCATATTCTCTTTCTTCTATCGTATTCTCCGCCCTCTCCTAGCAATTGTTTCGTAATGCAACTTCGAGGTTTTCCTCCTGTTATATCTTTCAAACCTTTTTACTGTCAATTTTCCTTTCAGTACTGAATGGTCTCATAGGTTCCAGCACTTGGTCTTTGGCGTAAATTTGTATTCCATATTCATTTAGTCAAGAGAGCAGGTACACCAAAGCTTAGCCTTTCCTGTTGCTCGCGACACTTTACCTGATCAACGAAGGCCGTTGCAAACTAAAAAACAGTATCGGGTTCAATATACTAAAGCACTTAACTGCTTCTGCTATACCGCTTTCCCCATTTCTTCTGTTCTAACAAACTGGTAACTGTATTCCTTTTATCCTTTTACTTTGATCATCTCTCTGATTTAGACCCTTCACTATATTCCATTTTAAGAGGTCCTTGGAGTCTTGCATTTTTGGAGGAATGGTCTGGACTTTAAAATCAGTAGGATCCTGAAAGATTTTGTGAGAGAACCGACTACTCTGCTTCTTTGAATTCTTGTATCCAATGAGTAGAGAGAGCCGACTCGCCCCCGACCGGCCCCCGCCACAGAAAAAAAAAGAAGAATTTTTTAGTCTTTCAAAATAACTGCGGTGTTGGTTTTTTCTGTTATCAACAAAGCATCCTGAATTTTGCTCAACTCTCACTTTCGCTGATATCTTAAAAATCATGGGAGTCTTATTCGATAGGTTTATGATTAATCGGATTTTGGATGTCGTTTTGACACAGCTCGTTTTATTTAGAAGACATTTAAGTTTTTTAAAATTCAACCCTCTCTATAACCTTAATTTTACCATATCTTCATATCTACAGCCACTGTTCTTTCCAGGTTTCAAGTATTGCTTAGCTGAGTTAAATTTCCTCTCCTATTTCTTTTATCATTTGTTTCTATGATTTCTCAAGCATGTATTTATCCCCTTTCATGGTTTGGTAAATTACTTTCTGCATCACATCTCAGAATTTCGTGATCCTTTTAATTTAATCTAGAAATGGTCGTTCATCATTTAACAAATCTAATCTTGAACGCATAAATTACCGAGATTCGAGTGACCGGTTCAGCTCCTTGAGTATATTTCCTGCCATTTCTTCTCTCTGACCTTCCGTTCAGTTCTTCTTGAGTTGGATTGTTTTATGAAATTTAGGCTGTCACGCCTAGCCCTGGACCACATTGGGTCACTCAGAGCCTAAGACTGAAAAAACGGGGTTAGAGTGGTTGGGCAGTAAGATAAAGAGGTCCAGAAAATAAAGGCGATGAAATACAAGTAGTTGGACAGCAAGACTGAATGAAGTAAGGAAGCAGGAATAGAGGTAAATCAAAAAGGTACATATTGGGTGCAACTAGGGAACGAAACCGAAGAGACGCTGCTAAACAACCTTTAGTAATGCGTACAGTGCACCACGTGAAGAGAACGGAGAGCACTAATATTTCACGGAAATTTTGATGTTTGAGTAAAAATTTGGATTCAAGGTTTCCAGTGAAAATCATGCCTCAAAATTATCAGAGAATCGAGGCGTTTAGAGTTCATTAGTGTTTCCGCCATATATATATAACTGACTGCAAGTTTCTCATTTTCATCAGGAAGTTATTCCCAAACTGCCATGAAGAAGAAATCACATAATGAGACGCTAGATAAGTTTAGAATAAGAGAGCTTTTCTTTCGACGTCATAAGGCCGATTTGTATTTCAGATATTAAACTTATATTTGGAGTGTTCTACCCATCTTCTCAGAAAGTTAAAATGGAAGATATTTCGTCTGATTGCTGCCCTGCTCTTACTCAACCCCAAAACTTTCTGCTGAAAGGCTGACTCGCTGTCTCGTTTGGAGCCATGAATGGCATTTCGAAGCTTTTCCTTGAATATTCCGTCACTTTTCATGAGGTATTTCGACACTTCTCCTCTCCTTGCAGAGTGGGATTCGTTCTCCTGAATATTTCGACACTTTTCTTGAATATTTCGACACTTTTCTTGAATATTTCGACACTTTTCTGGAATATTTCGACACTTTTCTTAAAATATTTTAACACTTTTCTGGAATATTTCGACACTTTTCTTAAAATATTTTAACACGTGTCTTGAATATTTCGACCTTTTCTTAAAATATTTTACGCGTTTCTGGAATATTTCGACACTTGAATGTTTCGACACTTTTCTTAAAATATTCTAACACGTTTCTTGAATAGTTCGACACTTTTCTTAAAATATTTTAACATGTTTCTGGAATATTTCGACCTTTTCTTAAAATATTTTAAAACGTTTCTTGAATATTTCGACACTTTTCTTAAAATATTTTAACACGTTTCTGGAATTTTTCGAACTTTTCTTAAAATATTTCCTTGAATATTCAGGCATTTTCCCTTAAACATTTTGACATTTTTCTTATATTTCGAACAATATCGTTTAATATTTCGCCGTTTTGCACGAAATACTTCGACACTCTTCCTTTCAAAATTTCATACTTATTCTTGAATATTTCGACACTTTCTTGAAATATTTTGATACATTTCCTTGAATATTTTGACACTTTTTATTTAATATTTCGAAAACTTTTGTTGAATATTTAGCCACTTTGCATGAAATATTTCGCCATTTTCGACAAAATATTTCGACACTTATCATGAAATATTTTGATACGTTTATCAAACATTTCGACAATTTCATCAAACATTTCGATATTTTTCTTGAAATACTTCGTCAGTTTTCATGAAATATTTCGAAAATTTTCATCAAACATTTCGACACTTTTCATGAAATATTTCGTCACTTCACATGAAATATTTCGACACTTCACGAAACATTTTGTCACTTTTCATCCAACATTTCGACACTTCTCATGAAATATTTCCACACTTTTCCTTGAATATTTCGACAATTTTTACAAAATATTTGGATTAACAAAATATCTGGAACTTTGCTTCATAACTAAGAGTATCTTTGTGCCAAACGGCCGCCATTCCACCACTTCACACATTTATTACGAAGAAAATAGGGTACTGGAATCGCTAGTTTTAGCATTTCCGGAACTGTCAAGCTTTGATATTTCCTCCCTTCTTCCGTTTTCCTTGACCCTATAGCTACATTTTAAACCTAGGTAAAATTAAGGATTCGTATGGATTTTGAAAGATAATGCTCACATGAAACAGATAAGAGAACATTAACTTCCTTTATGTATTTCCACTCAAGGGTATTTCAATGTACCCATATCTTCACAAAACTGAAATGTACAGATTTTCACTGAAAGATTAACAGCGGAAATAAAAGGTGACAAACATCATCCAATACTGGATGCACTCATTATTGGAGAATGTTTAGTTTTGATTTCAGAATTCATGGAAAAGAGACTAATAATATTATTACGAACATTGCTATTCAGGTCACCGTGTCCAGATCAAAAGTATTTTTTTTTATTCAAAATATGAGGATATTAACAATTAGATTCCAATATCGAGATGATTATAGTTATATGCGTGCATACATGCACACACAGATACATACATACATCATACATACACACACAACACACACACACACACACACATATATATATAATATATATATATATATATATATATATATATATATATATATGTGTGTGTGTATGTGTGTGTGTGTGTGTGTGTTTTAAAGGTCCGTAATTCACGAAGGATTCTATGTGCACTATTCCGTTATTCTTTATTCTTTTGCTTACAAATAACACATATCTGAAGACGTACAGGGTACAGGAACATTCTCTCGACCTTTCTGTACATTATATACTGTGTATATAAATGCAGTTGTCACTTGAAAAGGGACAAGCTTACTTCCATTCATCTCATGCCTTAACATAAGACTTTTTTTCATTCTGTTTTCTCGAAGATTTTGACTCCTGCTAGAAAGGACCTCTTCATCCCTACGAGCAGCTGCCCTCCCTTGACGAAAGAGGCCATTAGTCTAATGGGTTCTCGATACTAAGGAAAGATTATTGTTATCATTATCTTTGTTAACATCAACATCAACACTTGGGATTTTTGTCTTTGAAGAGTTACCAAGAATGAATAGATGTTGCGACAATCGGCCAGAAAGCTTGTGAGCAAACAAAGTTAGGAATGACC
Source organism: Macrobrachium nipponense (assembly GCF_015104395.2). NCBI lineage: Eukaryota > Metazoa > Arthropoda > Malacostraca > Decapoda > Palaemonidae > Macrobrachium > Macrobrachium nipponense. Next base: position 110,440,907 of record NC_087201.1, read on the forward strand.
TCCACACTAAGTGAATTGTGATTATCATAATTATACAATCTGTCACAAGGAAGAAATTTTTGTGGCGATTTACCTCTTGGGAGGTTTGGCTTTGCTTAAAACGAAAGGAACAGGGTTGCCCTCAAAATGGACAACTCGTTCTTCCTCAAGCAAAGGTAACAAACAAAATATTTCAAACGGCATGATATATTACCTTTATCATCATCATTCTCATCATGATTAACATGAAGTTTCTCTCTTTTAAGATTGCGTTTTAACATAAAAACGTCGGGGTAATCACGTGTAATATGACTGAAAAAGCATTTGCCAAATAGATAATGATACAGTGGTTGGTCGTCTTTACTACACAAGAGGTATCTAGCCTTAATCGAACCAGCAGACTTGAAGAGACAAAACCGAGATTTCTGGCCTTTATAGAAGCCTTACGGAGTCAGACGTGAGAGTTATAGCCTTTATTAGAACCATTCTTCGAGCCAAAGGACTTATAGACATAAACCTCGGATTTATATCAGTGGCAGTCAGTATCAGAGTATGGATTTTAATTAGATGTATATTATATGTAATTTTTTAACTGTATAGTTTTAAAGGAAATCTAAACCAAATTCATAGAGAAAGCAAAGGGTTAACTCTTACAGGACATGCTGAATATATATTAAGTGCACCGTTAGAACGGCCTAAATTTGAGGTTGGCCAATAAAAAAAAATGATAAGAGGAAAATATGCAAATGCACATAGTATATAATTTTTTTTTACCTTCCACGGGAAATTGAAAGTGAATATTTCCAACCCTGTGCCGGTCATCTTCTTCAAGAGACAGTCGTAAAAAGAAAAAATCCTAATTTTACCAAGTCATAAATGTTTTTTATAACAATTTCTATTTATTCTATTTTGTAAAATTATAATTACAGCTTACACAAAAGGTATCATTGCATATAAGAACTAAAATCAGTAACGAATTTTGAACAATATTTCCAACACAGGGGTGTTCCTCCCGCTTGATCCGAAGTGACCTCCGAAATAAGAGCAAAATTTAATCAGTCGGCCACAGGTTCACTTGTAACCTCCGGCTGAATTTTCATTTAACATTATACCGAGAAACGGGAACATATAAACATATAAACTTATGCAGTGTAGTAAAAATACTGTGTATTAGATGCTTCTGCATAGGTTGATGCGAATCTAGTAAAAGAAAAAAAAACAAATGATCTGTCCTAAAGTCCGCAGAGAAATAGTGAGATAAACGTGAGCTGCAACAAGGCTGCCTTTATCTTCCCTTTCCCTTCAAGTGGCTGGGACATACTTACGTCTCAAGCATCGGAAAAAGAAAATCAGTGGAGCGCCAATGGTATCTAGTAATACGTGTGATTTTGCCCAGCAAATGAAATGAAAAATGACAAAATGCTCCTTTCCATCACGTTCTAACTATATTATAGTGGTAAACAAATTAAGATTTACCTAAGATTCACAAGAACTACCGACTAACGAACAAAGTAAAACCAGCTAACTTAAAATATTTCAATGAAAATATATATAAAAAGAAAAATTACGTCAACCTACAGTACTGAATACAGTGCAAAGTTTATGCGTTTTTACAGAATGTCGACACTTCCTGAAAGAGAGAAAGCACAATAAATACTATTTCCCAGCAGAGAGAGAGAGAGAGAGAGAGAGAGAGAGAGAGAGAGAGAGAGCGCTTCTCTCTCATCCCACATACCTCAGTAAATCGGTAGCAGTCTATCACGTCCCAAATTTTTTCCTTTTAACCCAGAGCCAGCCAATTCCTCCTTCATATCAGCTACTCACTCGCACTTTTACCGCATTTGTTATTCGCCCGTGAGGACCCTTGGCTTTGTTTTATGTTTTCATGTCTATTAATGCTTTATATATTACGGCAGATGACTACGGAAAGAAACTAGTGAGAGTAGAAGATTTAACGATTTAGAATAAGAGTTGCGTAATAGTATTTGAATCGGTGAGTATAATCAGCGTAGAGTTTTTCGTAATATTTGTCGTTATTAGGTCTTTATTTTCTAATATCGGCGCAACGTTCACCTCCAAGTCATTCAGCATTATTAAGAATTACTTATTTCATTTCAGATTTGTCATGATTCAATTTTGTATTTGTTTTTCAAACTTTAATGTAAAAACAAACATTTGTTGTTTCTTTCATAGACAGAGCATCAGTATTCGTATCCGTCTCTTAACATATATGAATACGTGTTGTTTTGTATTTTCAGAATTACCGAATAGTAGTTCTTTATTTTGAGTTTTCCAACGTTTCGTTCCAAATTATAATCGGAAGCGTCTGTAGAAATACACAATTAAGGGATGCCCGCATCATTTACGGGTCCTCGTCACTCCGACAAAGATGCTGAGACGGGGATCTTCCCTGGAGAATACCACCTTTATGTGACCCTCCAAATCTCAAATTATATTTCTTGGCAGTTCCGTCGTCGAAGATTTCACCGTCGGTTGACAGACTGGAAAGGAGCGACGTTTTTCCCTTTTCCTTTTCGTATTTAACTCATTAATAAAATTCTTATGGCCAGAACGGTGTTCGCCCATCTCCATTAACCTTCGTTAAAAGATGACGGATCTGTGATTTTAGGAATGATCTGAACAGCAAATCGTTACTTTGAATTTCTTAGAGATAACCAGAGCATCTGTCTGCTTATGGTGTTATACAGCATCCATATAATTTATCTATTGCATATCTTTACCTTTTTGGATATATTTTTTTCATATCGCAGGCTGTAAATAAATGACAACGGATTAGACTTACCCGATTTTATCCCTGAATTAGTAATAACAGAAAGGCATAAATTCATGTACAATCCTGTTAGTGTCTGAGGCTTCTTGTGGGTGAAATTATGTATTCACTAACGACAGTAGTCACAAAACCTTCATGTGGTATAAAATTTCAGGTTTGTGATTTTTGAGCTAATTCAGTTTGGAGATTTTTTTTTCTTAAGTAACATCTAGTTGTGATTATCGTGCAGACTCGTAAATGTTTTGGTTCGTGTGAAGGTTCTGGTTGTTCCAAATCTATGAATTACACCAGAACTAAATATAATGATGTGATTTACGTTCATTCACAGTAAATCAAGAAATGGCCGCGTTGTTTTTATATCAGCTGCTATTTTGGCAGGCAAGTGTAAGACAATGAAGTGTGAGAGCTATGAAATGAGGACCAGCAATGAAGTGTGAGACATTTATGTCTGAGACAGCAATAGAATATGAGACCGAATGAATTAGGCAGAACAAAGTATGGTAAAATTGAATGAAGTGTTATGCAGGACAAATTATGATAAAATAATCTTTTTGGGTCTATAGATATAAGCTGTATCCAGCAGAGAACATTCCGGTTTTGTTTGGCGTTTAAATTCAAAATAAGGCTGTAAAATGTCAGAGATGCTCAGTGGCTTCTACGATCATCACACACACACACACCACACACACACACACACACACACACACACACATAAACTGAATATTCTAGAGAACTGCAGGTACAACCAAACGGACAGGAGCCAAACGGCGCCGAAATACATTCCTGGCTGGCAAGAATCCCCAGCAGCAACTCTAACAAGGTAATTGATATTTTCGTGTCCGGATAATTTCTGAAGGCAAAGAGTTCCTTGTATTAAGGAGGCACAAGTTAGGGCCTATAATTGTCCATTTAGGCTACATGGGAGAGGTCCTATTGTGGGTTTATGTTTACACGTCGGAGCCAAGGCTGGGGGCGGCTGCCGTTACAATGCGTGAAACCAAATAATAGGAAAGAATCGTTAAGACACGTTCAATGTTACATATAAGCAAATGACCTTCGGGATGACACAACTTTTTAAGACGTTAAGTGTCTCCTTGCAACGCATTAAAGATACGGCCGCTACTCGCCCGGCATTCCAATGCTCTTCTTATTGTCTGAGCAGAGAGAGAGAGAGAGAGAGAGAGAGAGAGAGAGCGAATAGGCTGCTGTAGTACACTCACGTAAATGCTACTGCACAAATTGCGACAATTAAAATACATTCACACATAATGATCATTTTCTTTGCTTGTACATCCATAAATAATATTTGCACATCTGATTATATCATCATAAAGAGAGACAGAGACTGATTTTGGTTCTCATATTTGTATATTTATACTAGTACAAAGTTCAACACAGGCGCACATATATGGATGATACATGTTGCAAATAACCTTAATTATCCTTGTACATCAAGACCATAAAGTCTATACACGCGCACACACACACATTGACACAGACATACGAGCTACAAAAACACTTAACAGTGTTAAGAGCTGAAGCGACAGCCGATATACTCGCATCTGGTTTTATCTACTAGTAAGCTTTGTGTTCAAGGAATCCTATGTTCATTTCAGGCTGCTGGATACAGCAAAATACTTTCATATCTTTCTATAACAGTTGGTTCAGTGATTCCCTCGTATGCCACATCTTTTATTTACTTCTAGAATCCTTTTCCAAATCGTCAGCAGAGATTCTGCTAGCTTCTTTGCTTCATTTATTCTACGATTCACACTCTTCTCTCATGGCAATATAATCCGTTACATTTCCAGCAAAATACCTAAATAAATCAATCACTTTCGTACTTCCTTCGTTCACATTAACATTAATCGCGCCATCATCCTGGTTTCCTTGTGTTTTACCTCTTTCTGAAAATGTCTTGCAGTTTATTCTTCCTATGAGTACCTTCAAACACTTTTACTAATCAGTGCAGTTTCTGTTTACTATCACCATTTACCAGTGCATCCTTTGCAGACATCAGTACTTCCGAGCTCCATTTACAAAGCCACTTCTTATCACACATCTTTGTCTCCTAATCCTCAACGATCTCTCGTCACTCTCAGTCAGGGAAGTCAAGAAACGTCGAATGTGATAGGTATATGGACAGGTGACTCTTAAACATTTATGGTACAAGTTCATCTTGCTATACAGTTGCTTATTTCCCATCCTCCCTAAGGCGCGCGCGCACACACACACACGCACACACACACGCGCACACACACACATATATATGTATATACGTATATATATATATATATATATATATATATATATATATATATATATATATATATACACACACATACACACACACACACACACGCACACACACACACACACACATATATATATATATATATATATATATATATATATATATATATATATATATATATATATATATATAATGGAACAACAGAAGATGATTTGAACTTTGTAAAATCATCTTGTTCATTATGAAATCTTCTGATGCAGAGTAATCAAGAAAGAAAACGAAATAGGGAAACGCCCAGAATACGAGATTAGTTTGATACAGTGACAGAGGTGCACGGGAAAATTTTCTATTTTGTTGGTGAGGCCTTGCTGTAATGTGGGGAATGAGCCCCACGATGAGGCCTTTTTGCAAATGTCGAGAAGTTACTCTTCCTCGTCATTTTCTATCACTCCTACTTTAAAATTTTCTCTCCATCCAGCTCCCCCTTGCCAATAATTTTAGTGGCGAATGGTAAGTACAACTAAGTGCCTCCCTGATATGCACATGGCAAATTTACATAATCTCGCTTTTTCTCTCCAAGACAGAGACTTACTTATCAGTCCAGTTCTTGTAGAGACTGACATAAAGCGAAAACCACTGCCGAGACCACCCTGTAATTTTAACTATTTCCTTCCATTTTTAATTCTTTCCAATTTAACTAAAGTAATTTTTTGCACTTATTTTCTCCTATAACTGTCTTGATAGACATCAGGAAATTGATGTAAAGGGAGTAATTGTTAGCCAAACTGTCTTTCTCGGCCACAGTCTGTCACAAATGGCAGAGAAAGATTAGGATACCTGCTTCTTTGGAAGCTTGATCAGTACAAGAATGTAAATATATCTTTGTGTATATAAAGTGAAAATAATTCTTATACCGCCTTAGGATTGCCCACGCCCTCAGAGGTTGAAAGTCAATTAAACCCAATTTTCTTGAATGCTAGCGTTCTTGGATGGTTAAAATTTGCAACAGACACTGAAGACATTCCATATTAAGGGAGCCTGAGTGAAGATTGTAATTGTTTGAAACGTTAGTGACTGACTGACTGTAATTTTGAGAAATTGTTTGCGAAAATTTATGAACTATAAATTGTTCTACGAGGAATTTCGTCAGCAAATAATGAGGGTAGGCCACAAAGGTATTCTAAATCCAGGCCAGGGTCTGTCTTATTTTCGTCATCCGGAATTACGAACCGAGTTGCTCATAATCGATATTTTGTTTCAGTTAACAAATGTATTATGGATACCCTCTACAAATCATGACGAATGTAAACAAAATTGTCGAACGATTTGAGAAACTGAGTTTGCCTAAATAAGTTTGTGTATATCTGGTTATCCTGTAGAGGCAAATCAGAAAACTGAAATGTAACCTAATAGACAGAGCCACGTAATACGTGTATTATGTAATACTTCACTCTCATTGCAAACACATCGCAGCCTATAATCGTCTTGAGGTTACAATAATTTCCGTCGTCTCAGCAATCACACATCTGCAGCGAAGGACCATTTCACAGGAGCACACCATTCCAAATTTCTTTATCTCAGTGTGCCTTTAATTGATACATATTCATCCAACTTTCATTATTTTTTTTTACCCTAAGTCCGTATAAAGTCTTTACCTCCAAAACAAAGACCAAACTTTTTGCATATCCTTAGAAAAAGCGACTTTTATATTTTTTCTCTTTTTTATTTTTATCTCAAAATTGGAGAGATTCATCTCTGCAATATTCTCAACGATGCGGGAAAGTTCTTGCCAGAATCCATCGGACAACTTTTTTGGGAGAGATTTTTTGTCTATGAGCCGCCAAAATCCTGCTTTCGGTTTATGTTCATGAAAATTTGCAAGTGTGCTTGCATGCATCGCTGCATTCGAGAGCGTGTAGTTTATGCGCGTTTGTATGTATGCGCTTGTTTCATCGTATGTTGTGAGATGTGTATCCTTCAAATTTAGGTTGCATTCATTGCGATGTCGACTTTCTTAGTTTAATGCATCATATATTATGTCAGAGTCTAAAATTAAATCTATTTAATAAAGGAAAAGTCATAATTTTGATAGATCAGTCTTAACAAGAGACCAATACTTGATGTGAAAGAGTAAACGGCAAGAAGGCTTTCGGAAAATCTTTTTTGCTATAAGCAAAATGAATCAATCAACAATTTCTATCAAAATCTAAAACTTCTATAGCGCCAACGATAAAATGGCAAAGTTAACAATGATAGTCTAAGTACCATATCAGGATTGGTATAACCATCCAGGTTAGGCAAAAGTCGTTAGCACAAAAATACCACATTTAATAGAAACAAGTCAAGAAAGGTAGCAGCCTCATCCTGCTTCTAAATGCAATTCATAACAAGGAGAGTGCCGTTTCCTTATTAGGGGTATCTTAAGGGAAATAATAGGACAATCGCACTTAAAATTATCTGCTTCATGTGCGCCTACACAAAAAGGCTTATTAACAAAGTATCGAACGCACCGGCCCCGCTATCCGACACACACACACACACACACACGGTCACACTATTTCATAGGAATCTTTCATGCGCTCTTAATTTTGATAAACGAAGTCTTTGATTCCAATAGCTCTTCCGCACCATCTTTCGCGTCATCTCTGTTCCTTTCTCTTCTCTTTTCTCTAGTACCGCCAAGTAACACATTCTCTTCACCAGCCTTCAACCCTTCAGTTTCTCCACAAGACCGAATCATGTCAAACTACCTTTTATCGTTTCATCTAGGCTTACCATTTAACCACTTTTGTTTATCTCCACACTCCTCATACTTTAATAAAAGCTTCTTACGCCACGTACGTATATGCTAACAGCTTATCACGGCGTTCTATCCTTTTCTTTTTCACTGTTCAACATCTATATTTCACTCCTAAAATGAGGGTTGGCTCAACACTTCATTTATTCTGTCTCTCACTTGTACTCTCTCTCTCTCTCTCTCATATATATATATATATATATATATATATATATATATATATATATATATATATATATATATATATAATATATATATGTATGTATATATATATGTATATATATATATATATATATATATATATATATATACATATATTATATATATATATATATATATATATATATATATATGTATATACATATGTATAGAGTAAGGTAGAGTGAAGGACAGCAAGAAAGGAAAAGGAAGATGAGCTATCTTTTTGAATATCAATGAACGTTCAAAATGCAAAAAAATTTCTTCAGATCATGTCTTTACATTTTTAGTTGAGAAGCGAACGACGTACCACTGAATTAAATAAGTCACCGAATAAGGTAGATAAAACCACTAGTTTAGTGTTAATCAAAACTGCCTCGGCAGAGAGGAAGGGAACCAAGATATGAAGTAAGTGTTGGATCACAGAACAAACAAGCAACCTCATACTGCATTACGGAACACAGATTTTGTACTCTTTATAAACCGGCCTTATGCCAGCATGGGCTTCATCCAAAGGCATGGTAAGGTGTGAAAGGAAATGAGAGCCTGGTGTGGACGTTTGAACTCTAAACAACCAACAGAGACGCACAGACTCGTGGTCTCTCTAGTCTTTCATTAAAACCCTCCCGAAGTGAAGGACGGGGAAGCGCTCCTCATCACCGTGAAGACGGATAAAGTTGAAATGATAAAAGGAGGGATGATCTCGCGAGGCTCTTCACTTATACCTGGCTCCTTGCAGTGATTTTGATTTAAATACAGGGATTGTGTTCCTTATGTCTGTTTGTATACGCCATGAAGTCTCAGCATTTATATATTCAATGTAAGAAGTATAATTTTTTTTCATCGACGAAAGAAGAGTGACATTCAACCTTTTCAGTGAGATTCTCTCTCTTCCATCTGTGACCGCCACTTTTAGATCGCCCACTCACCTCTCTCTCTCTCTCTCTCTCTCTCTCTCTCTCTCTCTCTCTCTCGTTACGTCTCCATAGCCTGGAATTTTGAGCCAACAATCCCTGGACACGGCCGTGAAAGAGACAGGCAGTCAGACAGGGAGGGGAAGGGGAAGGGGTGGGTGGAGGGGTTTTTTGAGTCACCATCTACTGTCGAACACGTAAGAGCACAAGATTTGCGTCTCTTGTTCCAGTAATTGGCTGGAAAAGGTGCTGGCCTCAATTAAGAGTGGATTCGAGCGACAGTAGTGTGGCCCAAAGTCCCACTTAATGAGGGCCAAGCTGTAAAATCGGGTGACTGGAAGGTTGGGAAAGTGTTGGAAGATGTCACTGAATGGCGAGAAATAGAAAAAAAAAAAAGAATATTTCTACACTGATGCCACCCTCCTCGGCCCCTTAACCATCAACCCCTCCTCTCTCTCTCTCTCTCTCTCTCTCTCTCTCTCTCTCTCTCTCTCTCTCTCTTTCTTCTGTCTGGATTTCTTTCATCAGATTTCATGTTAGCGCAGAGCTATTTATTTGTTTCTTATCAAAATCCTTATTTCCTTCCTATAAAACACTCCAATAACATAATATCAATACCTTGCATCAATTTTACCAGTTCCATTTTGGCTTTAATGTCTTTGTTATTCTTCAGATTGATTTTAGTTTTCATGTGATCAATTGGCTAACAGCAACGCTCATTCAATAAACTACTAGTGGTTGACTACAAGATGAAGCAGTAACATCGAGCTATTGAAATAATTTGGATGTAACACTAATCTCTATTATCGGTGTTATTGTCAGAGATAATCATTGTAAAGTCAGTACTTATAATTAAATATGCACATAAAAATACTTTGAGATATCAACATACTATTATAGGTTCTCTCATGTGTTTGATGGAACATGAGCGATATAATGACTACTGAGCTCAGATAAAAAAGAGAAATGAATAAAAAAAGACCTTTTCGTTTCGTTTTCAGTGTGACATTTTAGGAAATTAAATAGGGGAAATGGAAAAGCTCTCCGAACCTAGCTTTGAACTTAATGATGTGCTGTTGACTTTTTTTTGTATGCAATAATTCATTTCCTCATATAAAGGCATTTAGGAGAAGCCAAAGTTCAATAAATATTCATTTCATAAAGGACAGACGTAACACTCGTTACAGGACGTACATGTAATTTGGAAGACAATTTACCGTGGCCTGAATCGAAAAGCTGTCGCAAGTACTCAAGGATTGTGGCAGTAAGTTAGCTCACTGCCTTCTAATGAATTTATCTTCATTTAATACCTTTATAAGTTTAGTAAAAAATGCTAACATGCCATATTAGCCTGTGATAGTAATTTAGTTCTAGATGATAACGAAGTAGAGTTTAAAGTTCTGTTCAGGCTGCCGTCACCATTAAAGAAATATTTCTGCCAAAACATAATTATGTGCAAGCATCATGGAAATCTATAAACTTAAGCCAAAACAGTATCTAAAGAAAATATCAAAACCTTTTCTAATCGGTTAGTAATTTAGTAATTCCATAAATGCCAGAAGGCTAAAAAAAAATTCTCACTAACAATCGATTGGAAATTTAATAGATTCAAACTGATACCATGTATCATATATTAATCAAATCAGCACTGTCAGATCAGTAAAGACATAAAGATATTTCTTGCAATATCTCTCTGAATGTGAGATACTACTTAATTCTGTAAAAATCAAATTAACATGAGTCGGCTTCCAAAAAGTATACATCATGTAGATGGTGAAGTTCAAATTCCTCTCTCTCTCTCTCTCTCTCTCTCTCTCTCTCTCTCTCTCTCTCTCTCTCTCTCTATTTAAGCTATTCCGTCAACAGCGATTTTCATTTCCTTTTGCCTAATATAAATGCCATATAAACTCGCGGCGCTTGTCGTGGCCGAGTGCTCTCAGGGTCTATGAATCCTTGTATAAATCTTGCCGCGTTGCAATAGCACTTCGGCAGAGAGGATGCTGCGAGCTGATGTGTCGAAGCTTCAGATAAATGGTTCATCGTGTGTTTCCCGAACCAGCCTCGTTTTCCCTCGTGGATATAGAGAGATCCTAAGGGGCGCATTACGACAGGATCTGGTTACGCAAACTAATTCCGTGGGCGCCGTTACACCGTGTTTCGCCGGACTATATCCCACTTGAGAGTGACCACAAATACAAGCCTGGTGGTGGCACATTCAATTGGGTTTTGGAATCGATTTCCGCCAAGTTCGGGGCTTCATTAGGCATTCACAGACGGGGTTCAGATATCTCAAAGAATACACTGCCATGATACTCGGACGCTTAACACGGGAATGGAACCACGCACACACAGGAGAAGCGACAGCAAAGAAACAGAGAGAAAGGAGCGAGAAATTATGATAGAAGTATAGATGGCTGAACTGGTAACGAGTAAAGGGAAATATAACGAAGTATGAATGGCTGGAAGAAGAGAAGATGAAGGAGGCGGAAGAGAGAGAGAGAGAGAGAGAGAGAGAGAGAGAGAGAGAGAGAGAGAGAGAGCTCTGATCATGAAGTTACTGTGGGTAAGACAGTTATTTCCTCTATATATGCTTACGTTGAATATTTGCAAGCAGAGTCGTTTCTTGATTCTAACATGTTATATATTATTGTTTTTTTTACTATCGCAGGAACGTGTTGTTAGCCTCGTTCTCACATCTTGCTCCTCCGGTATCAAAATAGAATTTTTTCTTTATTCATCTCAGAGGAACCTCGCATCAAATTAGCCTCACAATCTTCATCGTCACTGTCAGAGGTTGCCAACATCCCATTCTCACCATTCCCGTTACTTGCAGCAAAGAAGCCGAGGATGCTTTCGGAAATAAAAAGCCAAGTCGCAATTCAGACTTCTTTGCGGCTGTGTGTTATCTGTGGTCCTCAAGGTTGTCTGTGGTCCTCAAGGTTGTCTGTGGTCCTCAAGGTTGTCTGTGGTCCTCAAGGTAGTTATCTCTTAGGAAATATGCAGGGGGATATGGAAAAGCCATGGACCTCGATAACGTGATCAAATTAAACAACTTACTCTAAATAAATGAAAATTAGCATATACTATACGGTACGAGCATGAGTTCCTTCTGGAAGTAACTTTGCATTTTGTAGATTACCTACCTATTCCACAATCATGAAGTGATTTCTCAGCTATTTAGGATTAAATTTCTTCATTATCACTACAAATACTTCATTTAATGCTAAATGGATATATATCAGAAGGGTAAGCCTATATGACAGATATAAAATACATAATTATTATCTGAATGGGTTTTGGATTTACAGTCATCGAAATAATAAAAAAGGCAAACGAATTAAAAGCTTCAATTGTGATAAATTTTCAAAAAACTACCATTGAGATGTACGTAAGTTATACATTCTAAAGATTAATATATTATATTATATATATATATATAATTATATATATATATATATATATATATATATATATATATATATATATATATATATAGTATATATATATATATATAGCTTCAAAAGCATGAAATTTATTTGTCAAACCTCGCATCTCCCTGTCATGTTGTTCTGACCCCATAAAAAGCTGAGTACTTTCAATAATACATGTTCAGGAGTTTACGGATAAAGAGTATTCAGCGCATAGTACCGAAGTTGAAAAAATATCGAAATAAAAATAGGATTTTTAGATGATCAAGTATTTACATACAAGTACGCATATGAAATAAAGCTATAATCCCTGGAGGATGTTTTCTATCAGTGTCAGATAACAGCATTTTAATTCTAATTTGCTTTCCTTTTGTTGTATGTAAATTTGTCATTTCTTCATATTTACCCTTATTTATATATAATTTTGATTTTTTTACTGTGGGCTCATTTATTATTCTTGACGAGCTCGTGGTATGAATGGTTTTTCCTGTGAATAGTAGTAGTAGTAGTAGTAGTAGTAGTAGTAGTAGTAATGATAATAATAGAATCCTCGAGAATTGTCTCACCATTTTTTACTGTCAATTTCAATGGGAATATATCAGTGATTGGAGCCTTTTCCTAATCCGCTTCTCCATCATTTTTGAAATCTTGCTCTTCCCAGAGGCAAGTTCATTGTTTCCTCTGGGGTTATGAAACATTATCTTCCTGCTTCCTGTTATGTCTTATAGCTTAGGATATGTAAGGAAATTCTGTCTATCTGAGAGCCCTTAGAAAAATCCTAGGTAATTCCGATCAGTAGTGCTAAACCCTATACTACACAAACATGAGAAGCCTACTTATGCATCATTGGTCTGAATATTAGTACTGCCTGAATATTTACATATATATACACAAACACACGTGCGCACGCGCACACACACACACACTTCATTTAACAACTCACTGGCAAAGGTAGGGTTCGTTGCCTCTAGTCAGCTAATTACTGCGTGCCACAAGAAACTGGCTATAGCCTTAAGTGTTTTTATCCAACGGATCTCCCACTGATTCTGCTACGTTATTATAATTAGGTACTGTTTAGAAATGGTCCCCAGTCTAAGAATCTCCAGATTTATAAATGTTGAGGATAAATTGAAAATGGAACATTAGAACTTGAGAAGCCTGAAGCAGATTGGAATGACAACAGACAGGAAATGAATTTAAGAGATATAAACTGGACATCTTACTTGTTCGTGAATCATGATGCAAGGCAATGGTGGTAATGTGTATGCTTATTCAGGAAGAGCAGATTGAATTGGGGAAGAAGGAGCAGGTATGTATGATCTTCAAAGCAAATGCTGACAAGATACTACCTGACTGGATAGCAGTGAGCAGTGCATTAGTGTTGGCAAGATTTAAATCAAAACAGATCAATATGAGTTTTAGTGCTTGTTAGACACCTAAGAATGGACTCTTATATAAAATATCATATGAAACAAAAGACGAACTTTACATAGAATGCAGAATGTTGTAGATGAAATACAGAAAGATATAAGAATTGTTGTTGGCGATATGAATGCAAAGCTTGTAGGAGCAAGGAAGTACAGAGGATGAAAAGGATAAGGAAGGTCTGTGAGGGACTTCTAACGACAATGATGGGTGCAGCTGATTAATGTTTGTGCTGTAGATAATTTAGTAGTTGGAAGTACTCTCTTCCAACAAAGGACATCCATAAATACACCTGGACATTTTCAGGAGTAATCATAAAGACTAAATATATCACGAGGCTATTAATCAAGAGTGAAAAAGAACACTGAAGAATGTTACGACCTAAAGAGGATCAGATGTTGGCAGTGATCACTAACTTGTTATTGCTACACTAAAGCCAGCGACGTCATCAGGTCTCTAAAATGGCGGGTGCGGGGAGGGGGACGCCCATTCTGAAGATTATATTAATATTGACAATTGAAACAAGCCTATGCAGCTGGAGGTTTATTTATTTATTTATTTTTTTTTGGAAGAAATAAACATGATTTGGTGCATTTTAATGTCATGTAAATATAAATATATGGATGATATTAAGGGAAAAAGATGACTGATTTATCAATATTAGTCAGTTAACAAGTTTTTAAGTCCACAATTTACAGATTGGCTAAAATACGGTACAAGCCTGTGACATCCTTAATATACAGTATGTAAGCAATGGGATACGGCAGTCAAAATTTAAATGAACAATTAATATGACAACGAACCTAATGAAAAACGACATAATCTATTTCTTTAATATTTTAATATCTTATACTTGTTTGTTTTGAGTATATATTTTATAATATTATTATCAGCCTCATTTCCAGCATCTTTGGAGGAAAACATTTGGGGGGAGGGGAAGGGGGAACAGTTGATATGTTGTCCCCCTGAATAAAAAGGGGGGGTATATGTCTCCCCGCAGATGACGCCCATGACTGAAGCTGAAATTAAATGCATCCTGCAAAGTCTTACAGACTATCTGAGTTTGAAACAGTAAAAGCTTCTTGAAGATGAAAATCCAGAGGCTTTTCAACTGAATGACGAAATAGATTTGCAGTTCAAGAAAGCATCGAGGAAGTACAGACAATCGATGAGGATTGGATCGACATCAAGAATGTCAATCGATCAGCTGGAAAAGTACTGATATATAAGATGCCTTGGATATCGGATCAGACCTGTGATAAAATAAAGAATAAACAGAATTAAAAGGTAAATGCAGATAAATTTCAGGTAGGAAATGAGGGACGTGAAGTAGAACATACTAATTACTCAAGTTCAGATAGTAAGGATTAAACGAGGATCAAGGAGGTATAAAGAAATTGATATAAGGACAAAGAGCCCGATGTCGTTGACAAAGCCATGTATTCAGAGAGTGGCATTTGTGTTCCAGTAGCCCACCGAATTATTGATGAAATATCTATAGGTGAAAAGATAAAGAGGAAGTACCTGTCAAAAGGAAGGATCGGTCAATAACAGCAGCAGAGGAAGAAAGACAATGCAGGGCTGAACATTTTTGCGAGGTCATGAATAAGAGATATGTGGGGGACAATTTGACTTGATATACCAGAATTCTGCTGACAAAGACTTGAATGTACTTACAAATGTATATATAGCTTTTAAGGAACACGAGAGATGAAAAACATCAGGGTTTGCTAGAGTCACTGAAGAGATGATTTTAGCTGCGGTTGAAATAAAACTTCAAATACTAACGAGACAGGGAACGAGAAAGCAATGGCAGATGATTTGAAAATGGAAGTCATAGGTAAATATGGTACCAAAGAAACTGACCTGACTGAATGTGGCACCTATTAAGGCATTGCACACGCAACGTTTGTGATGGAAATGTTCTGCATTCTTATTCTTAATACCATGGAGAAAGAAATTGATAAAAAAAATCTTAAAAGTGGTTTTAGAAAAGGCAGCCTGCGCAGATAAAATATTTCTGTTAACTGCGAGGAAATATTTTGACGGCGACCACAAACAAATATTATGGAAGTTCTCCCGTCACTGGGACATTCCCGTTAATGTGTACTAAAACTTATTGAGATTATCCACGAACGAAGTAGATACAAAGAGAATGTTGGTGGGGACTGGGGTCTTATAAATATTTTTTGCATTAAATAGTGAGATGGTATAAGGAATTTTTTTTCTGCTTTGCCGTTTTCCCTTTTCATATTTCTATGATGGGGAAAGTGGTCGGAGATGTGAGAGATTTAGACTGGAGTAAGAACAGGGAACACAGATGATGCGGTTTTGATCGGAAAAACACCAGACGATTAACAGAGGTTCAATAAAAGTACGTTTTCACATGAGAGATGAGACTCAAAATAAATCGAAGTAAAACAGAAGCAATATGGACGGAAACTCAAAGGGCTGAAATAACATTAGATGGAGAAAGTATTAATGAAGCGAAATCTTACAAATATTTAGAAACAATGATGCCCAATACAGGGTCATTTGAGGTGCAATTTAGTAAATTGCTAAAAAAGGGGGGGGGTCAACCAATGGGAGGCCTGAAACTGCACACGCAAGGAAAATTGCACGCAAATCTAGTACAATCTGTGTTGTTACAGACATGAATTATGTTATGAAAATGAACCTGTATCTGAATTATTTTGACGATTTGAGAATATTCGACTAAATAATATTAGGAGTCAGATGTCAGCATAGAGTTAAATTGATAGCACAAGGAAATTAACGCTTGTTCATGAGATAATGATGAAAGGGAGATGGAAATAGCAACGACATGTCCTTTGTATAACCCTTGAGCGCCAGAAGAGAATGAAGAACCTGACCTGCTTGGATGAGGAACTCAAGAAAGGCGATAAATGAAGCTTTATGGAAGGTAAAGCACCGGAAAGACATGAATGGCAGAATTTCACAGATCCTTTCGTCACTCGGCATTGCAGGCAATGAAAATCCACACACACAGACTTTGATACATGCATACATACACACACACACACACACACACACACACACATATATATAGAATATCTAGTAATAGTATTATAGGATATATATAGATTATATATATCTATAATATATATATTATTTATTTCGGAAATTAACGAAGATACAACGTCCAGTTTTAAAAGAAATGCTACTATTCTTAGACAAATATTACCACTACATCCTGTTACTATTCTTCTTTCCCACCGTTATCCCTACACTAAGGGGTTGGTTGCCTGATGTGCCTTTCCTTACAACATCTGGCATGGTTTATTATTTGGCAAAGGGGTTTTTACGACCGCGTGCCCTTGGTGTCATCAACCAGAGTTATTGGCGGTGGGCCTAGCCTTCTACTAACCAGTAAGACTGCAAGGCAGCAGTTTCCAGTTATTGGCGGACTAGGGGCCCATAGCCCTTTTTACCTAAACCAGTAAGACTGCAAACGGCAGCAGTTTCCACAAGTTTATTGGTGGTGGGCCTTAAGCCTTTTCCTAAAAAGTAAGACTGCAAAGGCAGCAGTTTGCCCCACAGTTTAATTAGTGGTGGGCCTAGCCTTTTCCCTAAAATGTAAAGACTGCAAGGCAGCAGTTTCCACAGTTATAGGCGGTGGGCCTAGCCTTTTCCTAAAAAGTAAGACTGCAAGGCAGCAGTTTCCAAAGTTATTGGCGGTGGGCGTAGCCTTTTACTAAAAATGTAAGACTGCAAGTCAGCAGCTGTCCTTTTACTCGCCTTTTACGACACGCAGGACCTATGGTGGTAGCATTCTTACACCCCTACCATAGGATGGATATCTGTTACTACTATTAGCACCTAATAATGAGAGCTAAATTGCTGACAAATTCGGGATACCTCTGATGATTTTATGTTTACGTAACCTGAAGTATCCTCTGCTGCTTTTATTCTTACCTCCAATTGAAGCCTGAACTAATAAAGACCCCTGCTGACTAGGTGACCCCATCCTTGAATTTTGCCTGCCGTCAACTGCTTCGCCATTATTAGAGCTAATTACTTTCTCATTCCTCATTTCTTTTGTGTACCTATATTCATATAATTACATATCCCCATATCTACCTTAACCATAGCATAATACATTCGCAAAGGTGCGCAAACACTTCGTATTTGACCATGTGTGCCATTGTGAACATACATTGCGCATCATAGAGTGTGATAACCTAAAGTGAATTCAAATGATAATACAACAACAACAACAACAACAACAGCAATGCTATCGAATAGCCCACCTTCCTGAGGACTATTATCATTATTCGAATTGTAATAATGTTATTATCTTTATCGCATTTCCCGGACTCAGCTCATAATAAAAATGGAACGTCGAGTCGTTATCGTGAAAGCATCACATAGGCCAACCCTTCGCTGTTATTAATTACAAGCATTTCTTAATATCATGTGCATCAGATGATTAGGTTTGGATACTGGCCATAAGTGTAATGCCTAATTTACGTATTCGTCATTGTTTTTAAAAGGGAAAAATGGACCATGCGTTTAGGTTTAAATACTTTTGTAATGGAAGAATTTATATGACTATTTTGTGTGAAGGTAGTTAATTACTGGCCAATTGTCTCACGACACCTTAGGTAAGGCCAAGTTTCTTCTGGTAAACATCGCTATTGTAGGTTCTCATCAAACATGCATTTGACGACTAGGCCAGTCCCTTACGACGCTCCTGATTGACTGTTGATAAGCCAATCACAGGGCTTGAATCTGTCTCTCTCGAGAGTTCACATAGGCATGTTCCACCTCTCCTGAAAGACGTATCCCTCAGAAGAGGTGGAACACACATCCTACCCATGTGAATTCTCTCGAGAAACTGAGAGTTTCCAGCCCTGTGATTGGCTTATCAACAGCCAATCAGGAGCGTCGTAAGGGACTGGCCTAGACTCAAATGCACGGTTGATGTGAATCTGCTATAGTTATTCGGTTGTCATGATCATAGTGACTTGAAGACGTGTAATTATTGAGTTACCCTTCTCGTAGTTCCTTGGTGGAGGCATGTCGTTTTAAGTTGCCTTCAGAAAGACAGGCCGTTACTGGTTGATCATTTAACGCTTCTTTAGATGAAGAGTGGCAATTATTACCTGATCACGTCGAATTCATCTAAAGCAAGATCTACTTCAGTTGAGCATTAATTTTTCATGTTTTCTACAATAAGCACAAGCACTTATCTTCTGATCATTCTATGACCTACTCGAACCAATGTTTCTTATGGATAAGTTAAGTAATTATCCATGTCTAAATATTTGTTATATTACATTTAGGTACCTGAATGTTTATGTGGAATTTGCGAATGATATCAGCCTAAATTAATATTTTTGTTCTAGTAATTAAATTGAACGTTTCTCAGCTTGAGATACAATTTCCTCCCTTGTCACCATCTGCCTCTGGCACCTGCTGTCCTCTTCTGTTGTGTTACCGTTTCTTTCCGTGCAGGTGCATTCAAAGGTTCGAGGTGCAGCGATCAAGTCAAATAATTGTTTAATTTGATTACTCTTTGTGGGTTTCTGATTGACAGGATGAAAAACGTACCATAAAATAAATGTCCCGAGTTAATATTTCCTCCCTTATGGCATGCACAAGCACACACACCCACACACACACGCACACACACACACACACACACACCCACACATATATATATATATATATATGTATATATATATAATATATAGTATATATAATATATATATATATATCTATATATAATATATGCGCGTGTTGGATAGGAGAGAGATAAAGAGAGAGAGAGTGCCTATACATAGCGAATAATCTCAAATTACACACGCAGACAATCATAAGGTTTTAAATAGCGCAAACAACGAAAATTCACGAGCAAGTATAGGTTCGTGTAATCATATTAATAATTAAACAATTAAATAACAGAATCACACTTCCAAAAAGTGAAGAAGAAGAAGAAGAAGAAGACAGAGAGGAGGAATCCCACATTCCGACACACCAGGGCGCACCTCCTCCACGAGCGCTCACGCAAAAACGTCATTCCCTGAAAAGGTGCCATTTAAGAGGCGGTCGAGGCAATTCCGTTATCTTTAACAATAACGGAAAATCTTCATCGTTATAAACGTCGTTGGAATGGTTGATAACTGTCACACGTGGACTGTTTTCTTTTGAGCAATGGCGCCGTATTTCTCGAGCTTATTTCTTTCCCTTTAAACAGCTTATTTACTTTGTATCCTTTAAAAAGGCCGCAGCATCCATGGGCGTATTTTCATTCTAATGAGATCTTCTGGTATTTTCTTTTTGAAAAGGTCCAACTCTTGCTTATTAAGAACACTTCTTTCATTGCAGCATCGAGAAGACTTTATTTTTTCCCCCCAAATCCTTAGTTATTACCGTAAAACATTACTTTCTTCCCTATCTATTTATAGTACAACTACGGGATTTCAATTGCATCTTTCTTCGTAACTACGACAAAAGCCCCCATTTTCGGAATTCTTGCGCTGCATGTCGTCATAAAATGTAAGTACTTTCTCTCCCTCTCTATTTGTTATATGACTTCTACATAGCGCCATGACGTCGATTACTTCGAAAGCCCTAGTTCCGTTGGGTCAAGGATTTTCTTCGCTTGGACCACGTTTTCCCTTCCCCTTGTCGAGTCACAGGTTCCTCTGGAGAGAGAATTATTCCCACATCACTTTGATTTCTCAGTCTCCAAAATGTTAAGAGGGCTGAATATTTCAGTAGCATTACTCCTTGCGTTTTAGAGTTGTTGCAGTTAACTATTTGGTTTAATAAAAAGGAATTAAGGTCAACGCTGGCTAGACCATAATGATTCGAACATCATAAAATGATTACCTTTTATCTTCATATGAAATAGTATTAGAGGAACGTGTTCTTGTACGACGTAGCACCCATCATTGAACTTGTTGTGGTTGCAGCTATGTTGATGTCATAACTCTAGTACGAATCGGGAACTTTTACGTAAAAGCTGGGAAGTGTCCTATGCAAAGATGTAACTTTTAAATGGTCTGTTAAAGTGGACCTTCTAATACAGAGCTAAGGGAATTTAAAATGTGGTTTGAAGGTTACAAAATAAACTGAAATTTGAAGGTTTAATGAAAGCGAAATTGAACGTAAGATGAAATAGGAGATTTTTTCTTTATTTGAGGTGTCAGAAGTTGGGTAAGAGGAAGTGAATAACAGGCGTTAATGAAGGAGATGGCTTGATGAAAATTGGAGAAGAGAAACGAGAAGAAGAAGGATTTCATGAGAAAAGGATGGGATATAAGGTGCAGAGTTGGGAAGATGTCTGTTCCTAGGGGAAATTGTGATTTTGTTCGATTACAGTTTATTAAACAAGTACAAACTCTTTCTATCTCTCTTTCTCTATCACCAACACTACATACACAAACATAAACCCAACACACGCACACCAAAAAAGCACAACAACAACTAAATAGAGTAAAAATATATATATATAAGTCATATCACTTTTCCGTGATTCATATTTACATATATCGAGCTACATGGTCCTTTAATATCTAATTCGCTCTACCTCGGAAGAATTAATCATATTTTCAATCATATGCCTAACCGTAAGGGGAATTTTCTTTTCTCGATACTAAGACTTGCCTGGATCGGGGGCGCGATCCCCGGGATCCTTTCAAAATCCAGGAACGTCAGTGGAAGCTGTTTTACCTATATACACTACCGCGAGAGGGCCTTAAAAAGTTCATGTCGCCCTCACCACCCGAAATAACCTTTCGCGCGTAAGGGTAATTTGTTGGTTTGGACGACAACATTCCAATCCCAACTCGAACTCCAGGTAGTGTTTGTAGTGCTTTGACAAGCACGTTAGCCAATCTAATAAGTCATAATCACTTTTCCGTTGATTAATATAACATATATCGAGACAACAATGTAGTGTAGTAGGTAAAAGCTTCACTGAACGTTCCTATCCGGATTTGAAAAGGATCCCAGGGGGATCGCGCCCCGATCCAGGCAAGTCTATTATCCGAGAAAAAATTCCCTTCGGTTTTAAGCAATATGAAAATGAAAAATAATTAATTCCGAGGTAGAGCGAATTAGATAATTAAAAGGACATGTTTAGCTCGATATATGTATATGAATCACGGAAAAGTGATATGACTTCATAGATTGGCTACGTGCTGTCAAACGCACTACAAACATACCGGAAAGTCCGAGGTGGGTTGATTGTGGCTCCAAACCAAGGAATTACCTACGCCGCGAAAGGTATTTTCAGGGGAGAGGCGGGACTATTGAACTATTAAGCTCTTCCCTCCCCCCCCCCCCGGTGTTGTAGTTAGGTAAAAGCTGCAAACTGAAACGTCCGGATTGAAAGGAATTCCCGGGATCGCGCCCCATCCAGGCAAGTCTATTACGAAGAAAAAATTCCCGTTAAGCATATAATGGAAAATATATTAAGTTTCCGAGGGTAGAGCGAATTAGATATTAAAGGACATTTGTAGTCGGATTATATGTATATGAATAACGGAAAGTGATAGGATCTTATAGAATTGGCTACCGTGCTGTCAAAAGCACTACACACTACGAGTCGAGGTTGGGTTGATGTGTCTCCCAACCACACGGAATTACCTACGCGCGAAAAGTATTCAGGGTGAGAGAACGACATGAATTTAAGCCTCTCGCGGTAGTGTAGTAGTTAAAAGCCATCAAGGATGTTCCTTTGGAAATTCTGGAAAGGATCCAGGGATCGCGCCCCCGAATCCAAGGCAAAGTCTATTATCGAGAAAAAATTCCCCTTCGGTTAAAGACAATATGGAAAATATATTAATTCCAGAGGTAGAGCGAATAGATATTAAAGGACATTGTAGCTCGATATTATGGTAGATGAAATCACGGAAAAGTGAAATATGACTTTTGATAGATTGGCTTACGTGCTGTCAAAAGCACTACAAACCCTACCCCCCCCCCGTAGTCCGGAAGTCGAGGTGGGTTGATGCTTCCCAAACCAACGAATTACCTACCAAACGGCCGAAAGGTAATTTCAGGGTGAGAATTGCGACCATGAACTTTTAGCCTCTCGCGGTAGTGTAAAGGTAGGTAAAAGCTTCCGAACGTTCCTGGGATTGAAAAGGATCCGGGATCGCGCCCCAATCCAGGCAAGTCCTATTATCGAGAAAAAAATTCCCCTTCGGTTAAGCCATATATGTAAAATATATTTAATTCGAGGTAGAGCGAATAGGATATTAAAGGACATTGTCGCTCGATATATGTATATGAATCACGGGAAAAGTGGATATAAAAAGACTTATGATTGGCTACGTGTATCAAAAGCACTTACAAACACTACCAGGAGTTTCGAAAGGGGGTTGGATGTTGTCTCAAACAAACCCGGGACTACCTAAGCGCGAAAGGTATTTCCAGGTGAGAGGCGACATGACACCTTTTAAGCCGCTCGGCGGTGTGTAGTAGTAAAAGCTTCACTTGGACGTTCGGGATTTGAAAGGAATCCCGGGAAAAAATCCCCGTTGCACGGATTCCAGGCAAAGTCTATTATCGAGAAAAAAAATTCCCCTTCGGTTAAGATCTATGAAAAAATATTATTTAATTCCTGAGGTAGAGCGAATTGAGATATTAAAGGACATTGTAGCTCGATATAATGTATATGAATCACGGAAAAAGTGATAATGAACTTATAGATTGGCTTTACGTGCTGTCAAAACGCACTACAAACAAACCCTACCGGAGTCGAGGTGGGTTGATGTTGTCTCCAAACCAACGAATTACCAATACACGCGCAAAGGTATTTCAGGCGGGTGAGAGGCGACATGAACTTTTAAAAGCCTCCTCCGCGGTAGTGGAGTAGGTAGAAAAGCTTCACTGACGTTTCCTGGATTTGAAAGGATCCCGGGTATCGCGACACCCCGAATCCAGGCAAGTTATTATTACGAGGAAAAAGTTCCCTTCGGTAAAGCATATATGAAAACTATAGAATTCCGAGGTTTGGAGGTTAGAGCGAATTAGAGAATTAAAGGAACATGTAGCTCGATAAGATGTATATGAATCAACGGATAAAAGTGGATATGACGTTATAGATTGGCTACGTGCTGTCAAAAAGCAACTACAAAACACTACCCGGAGTCGAGGTGGGTGATGTTTATCCCAAAACCAAAACGAATTACCTAACGCGCGAAAAGGTATTTCAGGGTGAGAGGCGACATGAACTTTTAAGCCTCTCGCGGGTAAGTGTAGTGAGGTTAAAAGCTTCACTTGGACGTTCCGTGGATTTGGAAAGGATCCCAGGATCGCGGCCCCGATCCAGGCAAGTTCTGATTATCGGAGAAAAAAATTCCCCTTTCGGTTAAGCAATATCTGAAAATATATTAATTCTGAAGGTAGAGAGCGAATTAGATATTAAAGGGACAATTGTAGCTCGATATATGTAATCATAAAATCACGGAAAAAAAATGTGATTTAGACTTATAGATTTGGCTACGTGCTGTCAAAAGCACTACCAAACACTACCCGGCAGTCCGAGGTGGGTTGATGTTAGTCTCCAAAACCAACGGAATTACCTAAAACACGCGCGAAAAGGTATTTCAGAGGTGAGAGGAAGGCGACATGAACTTTTTAAGCCTCTCCGCTGTAGTGTAGTATGGTAAAAAGTTTCAACTTGACGTTCCTGGATTTGAAAGGATCCCGTGGGATCGCGCCCCGATCCAGGCAAGTCTATTATCGAGAAAAAATTCCCCTTTCGGTTTAAGCATATATGAAACTATATTAATTCCGATGGGTAGAGCGAATTTAGATAATTAAAGGACATTGGGTAGCTCGATATATATATATGTAATATATATATATATATAATTAATATACTATTATATTTATTTATAGATAATATAGATATAGATATTAGAGAGATTATGGTATATATATAATATATAGATCGAATAGTATATATATAATATATAGATATATAGATAATTATATATATATATATGGTATATTGTATATATATCTATTACAGAAATATAATATATATATTAATATATGCTAGATATATATATTCATCATATACTATATATATCATATAATAATATATTATAATATATATAATATATAGCTATGATATCTGTATATATATACAAATACAATACGATAGATATATATATAATATATATATTATATATATATAATATATATATTAATATAATAATATATATAAGCGAATACCACAGGAAAAAAGATTGGCAGAAATCCAAAGCGCCTTTCGTCTTTACGAAGACAATTGTCAAGGAACGAACCTGAAATAAAACATTTGGGAAAGAAAGTTACCGGGTGTACAAAAGGATCCAGAATGACCAGCTGAAAGCACGATTGGATTTCTGCCTATCAGTTTTCCTGTGGTAGTTCGCTTATTTAATGAAGGTCACGGTGCAATCTACTGTGATTTTTTAGGTATATATATATATATATATATATCATATATATATATATATATATATATATATATATATATATATATATATATATATATATAGTCGATCTGGTGAAAACATACAAAATTGTGAAAAAATTGGATCCCCATTGAAATTGTTTTAATTGAAAGATAATAATTGATGGTGAAATTTCGGTGTCCTGTATTTGCAGACATAAACACAAGAAACATTCGACTTCATTCAGAAATAATATTTCTAGGAATTTTGGTTTTTTTTATCCGAAAAGAAGGGGGTGGGGAGAAAGAAGATACCTAACAACCTTTTTTTCTGCATTTTTAATACAATTTATGGGTATTTATGTGAATCTATTAAGTCAAGCAAAGGTATAATTGTCATCTCACAACATATTAATATCTTTAATTTAGTTCGTTGGCACTGATTTCAAAACTTATAAACAAATAGGGAAGATAACATACTAAATTCTCTCTTGCAAACACCTTTAGATCACTGTCAGTGTTCCCTGTAATGGCTTCAAGAATAGTCAAAAGTATAAGAAAAGAATCATCTGTTTAACGTCCCATTAATAAACTATTCAGTGTTCATTGCAATGGCTCAAACAATATCCCCCTCAAAGCAATGGATGTTTGATTAACCAGAAATTGTAAGTACCAATTTTTCCTATCTTCTTTAGATGGCTGAAAAATACGAATTTAGAGGAAAGCATTAGATACCTTTATGCATAAGTTCTTTTCATGTAAGGTTTTCTGGAATGAATGAAATATTTTTTATACTTAAAAAGCCCTCTCCTACTGGTGAAACTCGTTTCCATAATTTTGAAGTCTGTAATCTTTCTGCTGTAGTAAGACTGCTTAGAAATTTCCTCCGGCTCAGTTGTCTAACACTTGCATATGGTTAACATGATGAGTCTCATCTCTTTAAGCAGAGATACATCGTTTTCTGTATTATTAACATTGGTTCGGGGTTACCATTTTTAGAATAGGAATCTGAAGAAATCTTGAATTTTCCTTTGGACTTATATTTTCTTTTATTTTCTGACTGCTTGCTGCTCTCCTTTCCTGTTTTGACCTTCATGTTCGTATGACGTTGTGTAGGTGCAAGTGAACTCTGGCTTCTATCTTGTCTGCATAATAGCTCCTAGTGCTGTCTCCCCATTGGCTGGTTGCAAAAACACACAACGCAATTATACTCTTGTTTTGTTTCCATGTGTCCATCCGCCAGTGGTGGTCGCGCATGGTAACACTGCGTCCCAGGCTTTAAATAGTTACGCTATGTCTAAGTTTTATGTAAATAAAAGGATATCTGGGTGTACATTTGCAACTGAAAAGTGTTTTAATAATTTACTGTATGCGAATTACACCGTTAATATTCGAAATAGGATATTATTATTATTGTTGAGTGTAAGCTGAGTGTAACTCTAAAGCCCGGGACGCAGTATTAACATACGCAAACACCACAGGCAGGTGGACAGATGGAAAAAACCGAGTATAGTTATGGACTCCTTGTTGAATTGATTGCCTTGACAAGAACATCAGTTGGCAAGGAACGTAAAGTGCAGCTTAGTTCTAATTTGGAATATTTTCAGAGGATAGAATTATTCTTACAAAATCGGTAAACTTGTCTTGATATGCTTCTGAATAGGATATTGATGATTTTTCAACATGAGTAGGAACAGATGGTCTTGCTACCCATCTTTCAAAAATTTTCAGTTTCAAGGAACTGAAACTACATTTATTGTACTTATCGGTGTTGAAGAGATAAATCCATGCACTTTCAAAACCCTACTTTACATTTTGTAGAGAGAGCCTCTTCTCACTCGCTGAAAATAGTATATTAGCAGTGCTAAATTTTCTTAGTAGTTCTTGAGCTTCCTTCTCATTTTCAGTGGCTCAAAACACAACTTCCACTGGTTGAAGAACATTTGCCAGTGAGCCAGAATGTCGTTACTGAGATATTCTCTTCCTTAGTCAATTCAATGATTGCAGTTGAGGCACGATTATCGTGGTAATAGAGAGTCTGTCTTTTGTTTGCAACAACAAAATACTTGAAAAACCCACAAATAATGCTCTCGTCATCCAACATTTTTCAGATAGGGCATACTGCATGCCAGGAAGTTCTTTCAACATTACTACGAGAGGAACGACAGGACCCTCTGTCCAGCACACGGCAAGAACAGCTCTATTTTCTTGATTTGTTTCACAGACAGCACAGTTTTTCACATTTTGATGTGTCAAGAGACACCCTGTTTTATCCGTATTTTTGATACATTCTGGTTTGTTGCTCATACCAAGGCTTCGTTGTTCTCTCTGAATCAGGTCATTACTAGTAATGCTTCCATATAATCAGAAATGGGTCTGCAGCTGCGTTTTTCTAAGCTAACTGTATTGTTCCACTTTTTTTTTTCGAACATCTTGTATACCAATGAATAAGGCAGCCCCACTTCAAACAAGTCAATACGCTATGTTTATAAAACTACTGTTAAATGTCTCGTTATCATAATCACAGCATAGGGTGAAGGAAAAACAATCTGGTGGGATAACAGAAAACAACACATGGGGTAACTAAGAAACCACATGGGGTAACAAAAAGCATAACATTGGGTAAGAAAAATCAAATTCGCCTGTTTCTGCTTACCCATCAATTGGAAATATGATGGGATAGGACAAAGTAGCCCTTATGGCCATACTGGATAGAGGCAATTGCCCACTAATCACGACACAGGTTCAGCAACTTTAGCAGAATACAATCCATATTTCCCTAACCTCTCGAAACCCTTTTGCTCTGGTAAAAAAAAAATAAAATAAAAAGGTTGTGAAATTCACCAAAAAAAAAAAAAAAAAAAAAAAAAAAAAAAACGTTTCGACACCCACATCTCAGTGGCTTTATGTTTAGATACTTCTGTATATTCATAAATTAGTTAGATAATTGAGTCAATACCCTGAACACTTACTTTGTCTGTGAATTCATCTTGAAGGTTATGGTCTTCACTGTTATTTTACGACAGTCTGAAAGGGAGCTATGATTTTCTTGCCCAAAATTACCTATGTTTATACACACACA
>NC_087201.1:110476696-110494196 GCF_015104395.2 Macrobrachium nipponense
AAGGCGATGTATGATAAATCATCATTAGTGATTAAAGCGTCAACTTGTGACGTTGGTTGATGATAATACAAGTGATTCATTCATCGGCTCCCATTGAAATTTTCGATAATCCTCATTTTGTTGCTTCTTAGCCTCCTGCTGAAATATTTACATTTACAAAATATTAGGAAGGGTGTACACTCATACCTTTTTTTTAATTTTTTTTATTTTTTGAATAGGTCAGTGTGAATATTAACTTATAAGAGGGCACATTACGAACAGCACTTCAAAATATTGTAAGGACTTTTTTCTTGGTTACAGCTCCAACATAGAATAGGATGTCTAGTGCAGTTACCAAATTATCTTTTTTTCAGATATTGAAATTCTTGAATTCAGGTGTATCAGTCTTATTTTCTATCCTTTCATATTTCATATATTATCTACTTTTTCTATGAATTGTCTCTCTCTGCCGGCTGGTTTCAGTTGAAGATTTAAAGAAACAGAAAAAGGAAAGTCATTTATTAACTGGTGCCCCTGATTGCAAGAGGATAGACGTGCTATAGTAGATTCACATTAACCGTGCATTTGATGTCTAGGCCAGTCCCTTACGACGCTCCTGATTGGCTGTTGATAAGCCAATCACAGGGCTGGAAACTCTCAGTCTCTCGAGAGTTTTCACATAGACAGGATGTATGTTCCACCTCTCCTGAGGGATACTTTTGAAAGACGTATCCCTCAGGAGAGGTGGAACATAGATCCTAACCATGTGAACTCTCGAGAGAGATTGAGAGTTTCCAGCCCTGTGATTGGCTTATCAACAGCCAATCA
Organism: Macrobrachium nipponense; assembly: GCF_015104395.2. Classification (NCBI taxonomy): domain Eukaryota; kingdom Metazoa; phylum Arthropoda; class Malacostraca; order Decapoda; family Palaemonidae; genus Macrobrachium; species Macrobrachium nipponense. The sequence continues at coordinate 110,477,504 of NC_087201.1, forward strand.
GGAGCGTCGTAAGGGACTGGCCTAGACATAAGATGCACTGTTGATGTGAATCTACTATAGTAGTCTCATTCACCGACTTCATAATTATAGTGTTTTTTCTTTTCTTAATATTTTCCATGTATTATTTCGTCATTCCGACATTTTCTAAAAATGTTTATGCTTATCACATGGGATAAATGATCGAATCATCTTATTTACTTTTCTTACCTTCCCCCAGCCACCGGGGCAATGGTAAGAGGTTCTGACTCCATTTCTTTCACTTTGATTATTTATTCTTTTGAAGTTTTATTTATTTATCCATCTATTGTATATTTCTTCTTTCCTTTCCTGTTCTCTGTCCATAAATTTTATAATAATAATAATAATAATAATAATAATAATAATAATGAAAGACAGAAGTAGCTTCCACTAAATAGAAAATCATAAATAATGAAACTTACGAAACAAAAGCAGAGCGCGCGTGAATAGGATACAACGAAATGCTAACAGCAGTCAAAAATGAATGCACGAAATAAAAATGCTGTCGTCATATTCCAAGAAGCCCTAAAATAGACCCATATTTATAGAAAAGGGAAAAGTGATTGCTTGGAAACACGCGATTTTCTGGTCAACAATTTCGAGGGTTGTTGGGAGTCTGCAAAAAAGCAAAAAAGGAATAATAATAATCGAAAAAAAAAATTAAAAAGATAAAAATGCACCCAAGTTTCTTCGGCGCAACCGAGTTTTCTGTACAGCATATAATCAAGACCACCGAAAATAGATCTATCTTTCGATGGCCTCGGTATAATGCTGTATGAGCCGCGGCCCTTGAAACTTGAATAACCATGGCCCAGTGGTGGCCTGACCTATGTCGTTGCCAACACATGATTCAGGGTAACTTAAATCTGAACTAAAATAAAGACTACTGAGGTTACACGGCTGAAATTGGCATGTTTGATGATTGGAGGGTGAATTATCAACATAACAAATTGCAACCCTCTAGCCTCAGGAGTTTTTGAAATCTGAGGGTGGGCGGAAAAAAGTGCGGACGGGCAGAAAAAGCCGGCATAATAGTTTTTTTTCTGAAAACTAAAATGATAAAAATAAAAGTGAACCCAGCTGATTTACTTAGCCACTAACTCTCTTTCTTAATTATTTTAAGTAAACGAGTCATTGCAAAAAATACTGTAGTAAGTGACTCAGTTCATGAGAAGCACCGCTTTTTAATATTTTCATTGTTATTTTTATATTGATTTATTTATTGTATTTTTAAGTGTTTTGATCTTCATTTTGATTTATTTACATAAGTAAAAAAGAAAATAAATACTTTACCCCATTCCTAAGTGAATGGGCTTAAATTCAGTTTGATTTATGAGCAAATTGTAGTAATACATTTCTATAATGTATATCGGATTGCAGAAAATTCAAGTTGTTGTTTGCTGACAGCTCCATAAATTAGGCAATGTAAGGGTACGATCTTTGACAATGTGGATGCAGGACATATTTACACAAGACAAAAATTATCACACAAAAACTGTATTACTTAAAGATTATGATTCCTCAACTTTTGACCAAAATATCTATTTTGGTTACCCTAATAATTTCTGTGTTTTACCATCATTGCCTCATTGAACTTTATTTAAATGAAATAAATATTTTGCCAAAACCAAAACAATATGGGGAGGTAGTACATCAACGAGACTTGAAGGATTATAATAATCTCGGCTCTTATTTTTTATTATATTCATGATTTAAATGAGAGAACTTAGGGTGTTCGTTATGACCTGTTATAAACCAATCTTTAAAACGCCATTCAAATTTAGATTGTAATTACTGATAGTTGATTTAATGATGTATTTACTTTTTTTTTCTCATATTTTGTTAAACAACTGTACTCAAAGGAGACTAACCATTTAATCTCCAATAATATTGTCAGAATTTTTAGCATGTGTGTAGATAGGCTCCTATTTTAATGTCTGAACTCTCTCTCTCTCTCTCTCTCTCTCTCTCTCTCTCTCTCTTTTATTATTTTCACTCGGTAGACACAATGTTGGTATTTAGACCTAATGCAGTATGATTTTCATGTTGCGAATTTTCATTAAGATAGGTCTTGGGCTTCCAAATTTTCCGGTGCCCACCTGAGCTAAGCTGATCTTTCTTTTTCCCCACCGTTATCCCTACATTAAGGGGTCTGTTGCCTGATGCGCCTTCTCCACTGCATGCATCAGGCATGACTTATTGTTTGGCAAAGGGGGTTTTACCACGGCATGCCTTCGACCAAAGAGTCCACCTGCACGGCAGCAATTTCCACAGTTATTGGCGGTGGGCCTAGACTTTTATTAAAAAGTAAGACTGCAAGGCAACAGTTTACACAGTTATTGGCGGTGGGCCTAGACTTTAATAAAAAAGCCTAAGACTGCAACAGGCAGTCGATTTCGACAGTTAATTGCGGCAGTGGGCCTAGCCTTTATATTAAAAAAAGTGAGTTACTGCAAGGCAAACAGTTTCCACAGTTATTGGCGGTGCGGCCTAGCCTTTTATTAAAAAGTAAGAAAACTGCAAGGCAACAGTTCCAACACTATTGGCGGTGGGCCTAAACTTTTAATAAAGTAGACTGCAAGGGCAGCAGATTTCCACAGTTATTTGGCGATGGGCCTAGACTTTTAATCAAAACATAAGGCTGCAAGGCATAGTTTCACGTTTATTGGCAGTGGGCCTAGAAACTTTATTAAAAAAGTAAGAACTGCAAGGCAGCAGCTTCCACAGCTATTGGCGGTAGGCCTAAACTTTAAATAACAAGTAAGACTGCAAGGCAGCAGTTTCCACAGTTATTGGTGGTAGGCCTAGCCTTTTATTAGAAAGTAAGACTGCAAGGCAACAGTTTCCACAGTTATTGTGCGGGTGGGCTGAACTTTTAATAAAGTAAGAACTGCAAGGCAAGCAGTTTCCACAGCTAATTGGCGTGGCCTAAACCTTTACGTAAAAAGTAAGAAAACTGCCAAGGCAACAGTTCCACAGCTATTGGCGGTGGGCCTAAACTTTTAAATAAAAAGTTAAGACTGCAAGGCAAACAGTTTCAACAGCTATTGGCGGTGGGGCCTAAACTTTTAAATAAAAAAGTAAGACGAAAGGCAGCAGTTTCCACAGCTATATGGCTGTGCACTAAACTTTTAATAAAAAGTAAGACGGCAAGGCAGCAGTTTCGACAGTTATTGGCAGTGAGGGACCAGCCTTTTATTAAAAAGTAAGAAACTGCAAAGGCAAGCAGTTTCCACAGTTATTTGGCAGTGGCCTAGCCTTTTATTAAAAAGTAAGACTGCAAGGCAACAGTTTCCACAGTTATTGGTGGTGGGCCCAACCTTTTATTAAAAAGTAAGACTGCAAGGCAACAGTTTCCACAGATATTGGCGGTGGGCCTAAACTTTTATAAAAAAGTATGACTGCAAGGCAGCAGTTTCCACAGTTATTAGTGGTGGGCCTAGACTTTTAATAAAAAGTAAGACTGCAAGGCAGCAGTTTCCACGGTTATTGGCGGTGGGCCTAGACTTTTATTAAAAAGTAAGACTGCAAGGCAACAGTTTCCACAGTTATTGGCGGTGGGCCTAGCCATTTATTAAAAAGCAAGACTGGAAGGCAGCAGTTTCCACAGTTATTGGCAGTGGGCCTAGACTTTTATTAAAAAGTAAGACTGCAAGGCAGCAGTTTCCACAGTTATTGGCTGTGGGCCTAGACTTTTATTAAAAAGTAAGACGGCAAGGCAACAGTTTCCACAGCTATTGGCGGTGGGCCTAGACTTTTAATAAAAAGTAAGACTGCAAGGCAGCAGTTTCCACAGTTATTGGCGGTGGGCCTAGACTTTTAATAAAAAGTAAGACTGCAAGGCAACAGTTTCCACAGTTATTGGCGGTGGGCCTAGCCTTTTTTTAAAAAAAGTAAGACGGCAAGGCAGCAGTTTCCACAGTTATTGGCAGTGGGCCTAGACTTTTATTAAAAAGTAAGACTGCAAGGCAACAGTTTCCACAGTTATTGGCGGTGGGCCTAGCCTTTTACTAAAAAGTAAGACTGCAAAGCAGCAGTTTCCACAGTTATTGGCGATGGGCATAAACTTTTAATAAAAAGTAAGACTGCAAGGCAGCAGTTTCCACAGTTATAAAGTGTGGGCCTAACATTTTATTAAAAAGTAAGACTGCAAGGCAGTAGTTTCTACAGCTATTGGCGGTGGGAGTAGCCTTTTACCAAAAAGTAAAAGTGCAAGGCTGCAGTTTCCACAGTTATTGGCGGTGGGCCTAAACTTTTATTAAAAAGTAAGACTGCAAGGCAGCATTTTCCACAGTTATTGGTGGTGGGGCTCGCCTTTGACCAAAAAGTCCACCAGCAAGGCTGCAGTTTCCATCGTAATTGGCAGTGAGCCTAGACTTTTATCAAAAAGTAAGCCTTCAAGGCAGCAGTTTCCACAGTTATTGGCGGTGGGTCTAGCCTTTTACTAAAAAGCAAGACTGCAAGGCAGCATTTTCCACAGTGTTTGGCGGTGGGCCTAGCCTTTGACCAAAAGGTCCACCTGCAAGGCTGCAATTCCACAGTTATTGGCGGTTTTCCTCGCCTTTGACCAGAAAGTCCACCTGCAAGGCAGCAGTTTCCACAGTTATCGGCTGTGGGCCTAGCCTTTTACTAAAAACTAAGACTGCAAGGCAGCAGCTGTCATTTTAGTCGCATTTTACAACACGCAGGATCTAGGGTGGTAGCATTCTTACTACCTTACCACAGGTTCCTTGAGCTTAGCTGATGTTATTACTTATTTTCTTCTAAGGGTCCATCCCCATCTCCCTCTCATCATTAGCTATGATATAATTTCTAACTCAGTCTAGCCATCGGACTCCAAATATTCGTCTTGAAATGTTATTCATTTCATTATTATACTAAGATGCATATCCTTAGATCAATACATATCTCACCAAACGTATTTATAAGCTGAATTTTGTACAGAGTTTTAGTCAATTTGATATTCAAAGCTTTCCAGACTGCTTGTATTTTTATTTACCCTTTAAAGTCTTGGACCAAAGAATCGAAAACTGAAAAGTTAAAATAACATTCCCTTGTATACTTCACCTTCTAATGCAACAAAATTTGGCAACTCATGCGATCATGGATGTTTTTAGTTAGCTTTACATAATCAACGGGAGTGCCATAACGGCACAAGAACTTCCATTATACTGGTTTATGGCCCTATCAAAATAACTTGTTATAATATATATAATATATATATATATATATATATATATCTATATATATATATATATTATTAATATATAATACATATATATGTGTGTGTGTGTGTGTGTATATATATATATATATATATATATATATATATATATATATAATATATATATATATATATACGCGTTTATATTTACATTACGAAAATACATACATACACACACACACACACACACACACACACACACACACATATATATATATATATATATATATATATATATAAAATATAAAAATCTATAAAATGATATATACAAATATATATCTATATATTAATAGTCTTTCATAATAGTGTATGACTCCACAGAGAAACGAAATAAAGTCACTGTCACACTCCTCTTTTAACTGCTGAATCATGGGTGAATCACCAGTAACTTGAACGCTAGTTTCACCTGAGAAAGGCACCGAAATCTGTTCTTTTGACCGAACAATGAATTATATACCTGGTGGTTGGACGACTAACGTAGACCATAACTAGAGAGAAGAAGGGCGTGAGGCAAGCAGCAGCACTCCAAAATACTTGTTTAGAATCGGAAGGCCAACATCTATAGGAGCTGCCCCCTCCCGGTGGGGTGGGGGAAGGCTTATTGTGAAAAAGATATTATGCATCCCACTGCAGCATTAAGTCTATTCGTACGGGTCATATCAATTCATTCTCTCTCTCTCTCTCTCTCTCTCTCTCTCTCTCTCTCTCTCTCTCCTTCCATCTATTTCTCTCCCTCTCTCCTTCATCAACCAACTGTTGTCTTTTATCCAGTGTCCCAGAATCTACTTGCATTACTTATCCTCCCGACAATATCCAGCCCCACGAGATCTCCATATTCCTCCGCGGTGCTTTAGCTGAACAAGTATTCCTGATGGGTCATTAATATCCTATCCATTATGAAAATTACCCTCTTCCGTCCAACAGCCAAACCTTCTCGAGGCACGAGACTCGTATTTTCTCTTGGTGTGTGTGTGTGTGTGTGTGTGTACGTGTGTGTGTGTTGGTGTATGTCCCCTTTGCTTTCATGACAAAGGTGTTTTACATGTAAACTTTGTCAATCACGCGAGGTTGGGTTTTTAGGTTTTTGTGTTGTAGGAAATTCTGCTTTCGAATTTGGGTTCCAGTGGAATTATATGTTTTTTTTTCTAGCTTTTGTGTGGTTTAAATGGGAGGTGTTTAAAATATGGTCTCTTACGACACAGTAGATTGAGGATTGCAATCTTTGTGAAATTTGTCTCTTCAAGAAAATTTCCATATTACAGGTTTTCTTCTCACTTACGTTTTTCAATTCTTATTCTTAAACAATCTATTAGACAAAGATATTTTGATGACAGTGAGATTATTTTTTTGAATTAATGCTATTGCAGTTATATCAGCAATTACGCTAAATTTGATCAAACGTGTTAACTGTTATTTTATTAACTATGTTTATGGGTTGGGAGCAGCCCCTTTCCGTCTGAAGAACAGTGATATAATAAACATGTAACTCTCTTTGGGTCTTCGGAAGTATATATATAATACACACACACACATATATATATCTATATATATATATATACATATATATATATATATATATATATATATATATATATATATATATATATATAGATATATATGTGTGTGTGTGTAAATAAATTCTTCTGTTAAAACAGGATACATCTCAAGTATAAAAGGTTTAAAGCTAAGGGCTATGTTTCAGTGGACGTGACTCCCGCCCTTATCAAGTAATGAATGACAAAAGAAGTTACATTTGCGAAATATATAGTAGGAGATATGCCCTTAGGTGATGCCTGAGGTCACCGCTAAGCTGCCGTTGGTTCTGTCAATTGTCCTAATCCACTTCATCGTTGCCTTAAGGAAGATATTGTCTATATGGTCAGAGTCCCAGGTTTCATTGAAAAGGTTTATCCTATTATCTTGTTGTTTTAGCAGAGAAGATTCTACCATCTGACATTTGTATTGACAGCAGCTTTTTTATAAAATTCGTGATGAGTTCTATTTCATTGCATGGTTTTTGTGTTATCTATATGATGGAAAATTGCCGAACTATGTTGTCCATATTTAACTGAGTGCTTATGTTGAGTTAATCTTTCAGAGAGGGATTTTTCTGTGAATCCATAGTATGGCTTATCACAATCCACACAGGGGATTTCATAGACTCCTACATCTTTAGAAACTGGTTTCTGCTGAACATTAAGGATTTCTCCAATGTAATCGGATAAGTAAGGACGAAAGGGTTAGGGTGGCCTAAAGTTTGTGATCTCTCGTAAATTATCCATGTGAGGGATTATGATTTTGTTTGTGAATTTTTCCTTTTCTTTGCTTTATGTGGGTTTGTAAAAAATGCTCTTTGCTTTCTCATTGTTTCAAGTTCTTTGTGAAGAAAATATGGGGAGCAATTTCTCAGGGCTCTAAGAAATAAGTTACTTGCTATGCCGAGTTTAATGCACCACTAGCTTTTCCAGTATGTTAAGATGTCGTCTACATTACAAAGCTAAATCATATCTGCAGGTTTGATAGTGTTTATAATTACTGTTTGAAATACTCCATATATATCACTTCACAGAATAAAACTTTTAAGCTTTGATGTCGATTCCCTATTCACAAAAGTACCAGTAAAGGGCGTTCTACAGTTTTAAAGGGAACAATTAGCACCACCCCATTCAGATAATTTCCCACTGGCCCTTAACAAAATAAAGAGAAAATAATAAAGTTAGTTGAATTATGTGTATTTAATAACGTATTTTCATTCAGGGAGTCATTCTATAAGCAAATATTCAGGTGCAGCCTGGGTAACCCTTAAAGTCCTGTCTTAGCCAATCCATTCATGGAATACTTTGAAACTACAGTAATAAATGCAATAAAACCCAAAAACATGATGTGGATGAGATATGTATGTGATATTCTAACATTTTGGGATAATAGGTGGGGCAGTTTCAACGAATTCCTTTCAAAATTAAATGCTTAGAGACAAAACAAAATACAAATTTACCATATACAGAAAACCAACATTCTCATTTTCATACATTCACTACTTTAGTTATCATGACATTTCTATCAAATAGACGTAGCCAGCAATCTATTCTTAAGACACTTACGAATTTGTTCCCCAGATATCCTGGAAAAGGATTTTGAACTAAATTTGTGTGTGTGTGAGATTCAGTGTAAAACGAGATCTATTAATAATAAACTGCAACATACAGAAGATATGAAAGAGCAAACATCTGCAAATGATAAAATTATTTTTGTTATAAACATTTCGTTATAAGGAACTCAGTGCCCACAAAGAAGAGAGAGAGAGAGAGAGAGAGAGAGAGAGAGAGAGAGAGAGAGGAGGGGGTACAACAATACAACTATTGTTATGTACGAGGCTGGCCTGTCTATCCTTAGTTAGCTAGTTCCACCCGCTCCACTAAAGCCCCTCACCGGCCATCTCCAGCAATTACGACATAAAGGGAAATGACAGAATATTTCCTCCATCGTCGTCATAATTTGATGCCTGTTATCTCATCATCATCGTCTTTCGGTGTCAGTTCCAAACGCTGGTCGTTAAAAGGTGATGCAAGATATCATTCAAGCTTTGTTAATGTTTATTAAGAAGGAGCAAAAGTCCGAACTGGTATAAGTCAATTGTAATTCTGTTGTTGTCGTCAGAGTTTGCCAAGAAGAATTATTTTGATCAATGCAAATGTGACCAATAAAGAACGTGAGAAAACCAGAGTTCAAAAGAGTCACTGAGTCATTGCACTGCTTCTCACAAAGAAAAAAGGATTACATTTCGGTCTAGCAAATACTACTGAGTGGTTTGCTTTTACTTCTTTTCCTCATCATGCTTGCTGTTGAGCCCAGTTATATTGTCAAGAGATTTTCATTTGTTCTATTATTATTATTTTCTTTTTTTTGTCTATCACAGTCTTATCCTATTCGACTGGGTGGTTTTTATTGTATGGGCTTCCGGGTTGCATCCTGCCTCCTTAGGAGTCCATCACTTTTCTTACTATGTGCGCTATATTATTATTATTATTATTATTATTATTATTATTATATTATTATTATTATTATTATTATTATCATACAATGCGTTAACGTATAAATTTCTCTTGATACCAGGCCGAATTTTCCGGTAAATCAACGTCAGTAAAGAGGGAAACTAGTTTTGTAGGCATACGGTGGAATTCTAAATGCTCTTTAATCTAGGTCCATGCTGGACACCGTTTGCTTCTATTTTCAAACATCTCTCATAAATGTCCAATTAAATAACACCTGAATAACACACCCACCTCCCATTTTGAACCAACACTATCCTTCTCTTTCAAATCTTTCTGTTATCAGTTTCACTTTCTCATATATAAACACACAATACAACCACACACACACACACTGTAAATATATATCACACGCACTGACACTAATATGAATTCCCTTAGGGAGTCTAAGCAACTGAAACTTTGAATATCTCTCTCCACAACTTAACGTTCTAAATCCCATTCAACTTTGTTGCTAAAGCTAGCCAAAATATTATTTCTCCCTCCAAGAATAACAAAAGAATTGTGCAAATGTTTATGGAACAGAGTTCCCTGACATTTTACCGTCCTTAAAAACAGACATTGTTTCCATTATAAAAAATCAGAGAGATGGGGAAAAAAGCTCTGGTGTCATGAGGGATGAATTATAAAGTGTTGTGCCTCTTCTTCTGCAAAACAGAAACTTACCTGCTGCTCTCTCTGTTAACCTGTATTGTAGAAACGCATTTAAAAGCCTTTTCTATGAACGTCAAAAAAATTAAAAAATATATTGCAGGTGTTTTTGTGAAAAGTCATTGTGGATTGCAGCTGCCTTCTTCTTCCTGCCTTTGTGATCCGGAGGTGATAATGGTAATATTAAATATTGATGACCTGAAATGGGTTGATTTCCTCTTCTTCAGTTCTTTTTATGGAAAAGATGAAATATATTCAACACATTTACGGATTATTTACGAGAAGCTGGCAAAACATAGAGCTTCAAACAAGCGAACATATATCGACAAGAGAAATAAAATCCTGTTATTTTCTTTCCGCATCGTAATGAAAGACCTACTGTTATTGTATTCAAGTCTTCTATGATTCGTATAATGTATATTGCAGGCCTGACCCGAGGCTGGTTTGTAATGATATATATATATATATTATATATATATATATATATATATATATATATATATATATATATAGTATATATATATATCACACACATATATATATTATATACACATATTTATAAGCTAATTATATCTTATTTTAACCAGACTACTGAGCTGATTAACGGCTGGCCCGAAGGATTAGATATTTTTACGTGGCTAGGAACCAATTGATTGCCTAGCAACAGGACCTACAGTTTACTGTGGGATCCGAACCACATTATATCGAGGAATGAATTTCTAATCACAAGGAACAAATTCCTCTGATTCCACGTTGGCAGAGCGAGGAATCGAACTTGGGACTACCGATTCGGTAGATAAGCACGTAAACCACTCGTCCAACATGGAACTATATATATATATATATATATATATATATATATATATATATATATATATTATATATATATATGTGTGTGTGTGTGTGTGTGTGTGTGGGTGTGTGTGTGTATGAAATATGAGTTGTACCTGCCAGTACGTATATTCTATTCTATTTTCCACTTGTTTCATACGGATTACGTACCAGGTCATTGTCACACTACATGTTTATGAAGCGCAATTTTGTCCTTAAATGTTATTTTTTTTAGGTCCAGCATCATAAAAATTGACTTCCATAGATTTCCTTTGATTCTGGTCACTTTGTTACCGTTCACAAATAAACAACAATGAATGAATATAAGAGCATATGGAACAAGAGTCTGCATTTTATTATCTTCAAAATGCATTTTCTGTTGTTTTTTATAATTCATCGATTTCTGGTCTGTTTACGAGTCATGAAGAACAAAACCTAGTTCGTAAATGGTTTTGTAAAAGCAGCCCAGGTGCCTGCAACATTTCTTAGAAATGATAACGATATTGTTTTAAGGGGTATTTTAGAATTATCGAAGCAATACTAAGAACTTTACTCTTTTAGTAGTATTATTCTTTAATTCTTCTCGGAGAAGAAAGGAAATTTAGGGAGACATGACAATGAAGTAATAATAATAATAATAATAATAATAATAATAATAATAATAATAATAATAATAATAATAATAATAAAACATTTTATTCAACCGAAGGGCCGTCTGGATGCCGCTGAGTTTGTATTGCAATTGCTCAAATTCTCGAATGAGTTTCTTCGTAGCAGCAGGTAAATTATTGAGCAGTTGTCCAAAGTTCATTAATTCCTTGACGTTTCGGTAGTACTTTCTACCATATTTCGAAATGCGAGTGTAGCATGGGGTACATTTTTGTCAATGTTGTAACCTTAGCTTCATTCGCCTTTCGAACAATGGTAGAAAGTAATACCGAATAGTCATGGAATAAATAAAGTTTGAACAGGTTTTATGCCCTCCTCAGCTCCTCAGCACAGAGGATGTCTGGCAGCTCCAGACGAAAGCTCGCTTCAAGACCGAGAGAGAGAGAGAGAGAGAGAGAGAGAGAGAGAGCGAGAGAGAGAGAGAGAGAGAGAGAGAGAGAGAGTAAAATTCAAATGTATACACCGATTTTGACCTTGTATTTGATCATGACTTCTATAGGCGCTCTACTAGCCTGTTTGAATAGAACGTAAAAGCCCCTATTCGGAAAATAGAGAAGAATCTCTACTAGTGTAACGCTGCTGAAGTACCCATTACTTTTAATAAAGTATGCTTGAGAAAGGGCCTGCTTCCTAAGTACAACAACAACAACTACAACAATAATAATAATGTTCTAAAGGGTCCACAATAATACAAAGTGTGAAAAAGTCCGTGTATAGTTTTTGAAGACTTTTACAGATAGCATTCGAACCCTTCCCTGGGTTCATCTTCAGTCCAAATCAAAATTATACACGGACTTTTTACACTTTGTATTATTGTGGACCCTTTAGAACATTATATATACTCTCGTGATAGAGAGTTTTTTCCTAATAATAATAATAATAATAATAATAATAATAATAATAATAATAATAATAATAATAATAATAATAATGGAATAATGGAAGGAGGAGATATAAAACACCAAGAGATGAAGGACACGATCAGGAAAGAATATATGCAGAGACTCAAGGCGATACTCAAGTCAAAAACTCAACGCCGGAAATATGATAAAAGCCATAAACACATGGGCAGTGCCAGTAATCAGATACAGCGCAGGAATAGTCGAATGGACGAAGGCAGAACTCCGCAGCATTGATCAGAAACCAGGAAACAAATGACAATACACAAAGCACTACACCCAAGAGCAAAACGGACAGACCTATACATAACACGAAAGGAAGGAGGGAGGAGGACTACTAAGTATAGAGGACTGCGTCAACATCGAAAACAGAGCACTGGGGCAATATCTGAAAACCAGTGAAGACGAGTGGCTAAGAGTGCATGGGAAAGAAGGACTAATAAACAGTAGACGAAGACCCAGAAATATACAGAGACAGGAGAAGACAGAAAAAGAACAGAGGACTGCACAACAAACCAATGCACGGACAATACATGAGACAGACTAAAGAACTAGCCAGCGATGACAATTGGCAATGGCTACAGAGGTGGAGAGCTCAAGAAGGAAACGGAAACTGAAGGAATGATAACAGCGGCACAACGATCAGGCCCTAAGAACCAGATATGTTCAAAGTACGATAGACGGAAATAACATCTCTCCCATATGTAGGAAGTGCAATACGAAAAATGAAACCATAAACCACATAGCAAGCGAATGCCGGCACTTGCACAGAACCAGTACAAAAAGAAAAGAGGCATGATTCAGTGGCAAAAGCCCTCCATGGAGCCTGTGCAAGAAACATCAGCTACCTTGCAGTAATAAGTGGTACGAGCACCCAACCTGAAGGAGTGATTAGAAAACGATAGGCAAAGATCCTCTGGGACTATGGTATCAGAACGGATAGGGTGATACGTGCAAACAGACCAGACGTGACGTTGATTGACAAAGTCAAGAAGAAAGTATCACTCATTGATGTCGCAATACCATGGGACACCAGATTGAAGTTTGGAGAAAGAGAGGGAAAAAAAAAAATGGATAAGTATCAAGATCTAAAATAGAAATAAAGAAGGATATGGGATATGCCAGTGGAAATCGTACCCATAATCATAGGAGCACTAGGCACGATCCCAAGATCCCTGAAAAGGAATCTAGAAAAACTAGAGGCTGAAGTAGCTCCAGGACTCATGCAGAAGAGTGTGATCCTAGAAACGGCACACATAGTAAGAAAAGTGATGGACTCCTAAGGAGGCAGGATGCAACCCCGGAACCCCACACTATAAATACCACCCAGTCGAATTGAAGGACTGTGATAGAGCAAAAAAAAAAAAAAAAAAAAAAAAAAAAAAAAAAAAAAAAAAAAAAAAAAAAAAAAAAAAAAAATAATAATAATAATAATAATAATAATAATAATGAAACTACCAGGAAAATAGACATTTTTTGACCTAGGTAGAGTTAGGCTCAGTTCGAGGTATATTGCCGAAACTCTTAAAACATTGCCTTCCGTGATTTTTTGAGGCACAGGAAAAAAAAAAAAAACAAAAAAAAAAAACGTTATGTAGGGCAAGAGGTTGCTGAAGTGACTGGTGGTCCTTCAGAACTTCCATTTCCTTCACCATATAACTATTTGGTCTTATATCTCTTCGTTCAACCTTCGTAATAATGCAAGTTATCCAAGATCGGATGCCTTGACAAACAAAAGAAGAATGGACGATAATTATATTAAAAACCAGCTACTCAACTCTTCCTATTCAACTCTTCTTATGATAATAACAAATCGTCGTTAAGTAACTCCAGCTGTTACCAACAATTAATCAGAATCATATGGCAATTTGTCTCGAAACAAAAATGTATATATTTGCGTTACTTCTCATAAATTAGCAAAAGACTATGCTGATATGTCTTATACTCAAGAGATAAAGAATAGTTTAAGAAGGCAAGCAATGTGCGTTCATGATTGCCAATAGCATTTCCAATTATAATAGTATTTCCAGTTATTACTAATGGAATTTTTCACAAAAGGATGAGCAGGGAGAATGAGAAATAAAATCCTTAATCATTCTGTTTTGCTATATTAAAATCCTGCTTAGCTCTACTATTCATGATCACTGGAGCTCAGAAAGTTTTCGAAATCTCTATTTCTTTCAGTATATCAGGATAAAAAAATGTGTAGGCTTTACTCTTCACTACTGGAAATATTATAAGTATTGGCTGTTTATATAACTAGTTACTGTTGCTCATATTCTTAATATTATTTTCGCCGGAATTTAAGTCTGAGTAACTTTAAAAAAATAGAAGGGCTTCGAAGTTAGAAATTCAATAGGACCGAAATCGACCTACAAAAGTTCTCAAATACAATCTACGTCAGTGCAGGGCCTAACCGACGCCCCACCTGCCAGATTCCAGTTTCACTACAAAATATTGAAAACAACCCAACTATAAAACTTAAATGAACTGCAGTCTCTTTTTCTCCCGCTTAGCTTGAGTTATGCTTTAGTGAACAATGGTTACGTACGAGATTTTCATCTGCCTAATAGTTCACATACTTTAATATTTTTGCTGTATATAATCGTAATTTAATACAAACTAAACACGAAATTCGGGAGGATTTGTCATGAGGCCTAACATGCAATAGTATAAAATGAGTCTGGATTTATCGAAACTTCAATAACACTTCTGGAATCCTTTGTAGCTATTATGATTACACACTCAGTGAGGAGTCTGATGGTTGTTCATATTATTTTTTTCTTTTGTTCTCCTTACTGGTTTTAAGTTTTCCGTAATAGAAAGCTGTTGAGATGACTATTTGTCCGTCCGTCCGAACGTTTTCTGTCCGTCCTCAGATCTTAAAAATGACTGAGGCTAGAAGGCTGCAAATTGGTACGTTGCTTATTCACCCTCTTATCATCAAACAGACTAAATTGCAGCCCTCTCGTCTCAGTTAGTTTTTTGTTTATTTTGTTTAAGAATAAAGTTATCCATGACCGCGGTATCAGCAGCACGGGTCACCACCGGACCGTGGCTGAAAGTTTCATGGGCGCGACTGAGAGTTTCATGAGTCGTGGCTGAGAGTTTCATACAGCATTATACGCTGTACAGAAAACTCGATTGCGCCCGAAGAAACTTCGTCGCATTTTTTACTTGTTTTAATATTTTCGATAACTTTGGAAACAGAGCTTCGAAATGGAAACACTTCCTAATAGAAGTAGAGAGGAAAACCCCCAAATATTTTGCTCGATTAAGAAAAAAGATACAATCGGATGCCTTCCATTGACTGATTTTTTTATTTTTTCATTATAACACACCTTAAGCTAGAATTTTGTTCAAGAGCTTACCATAAGTCAAATTGAAATAATTTGTTTATTGATAGTACAATTTATGTAAAAAATTATAATTTCTGCTAAATCTTGGATCATTCCCTGCTTAGAGTAAGAAACCATAAATATGTTATTGCTAAGAAAGTCATCTGAAGTTCTTTAACAATTTAAAAATGTTCTCTAGTATTACTGTTATGAATATTATTCCTTCCTCTCAAGTGAGGTTTGTAACCGTAAGTTTTGTACTGAATGCAAGAAAACAAAAAGTGCAAACTTTCTGTACCCACTTAGACTCAAGGTAACAGCATTAGCTGGCTAAAGCAAAAACAAAAGTCTAGATGAATAAAATACATCTTTGACTCTAAATAACATTTTGCTCAAGGAAGCTGATCTAAATGTCTCTTTCGGAGCCCCATGAGTGTTTTAGAAACGTTGACACCGCTCTTACAAGAACGAAGCCAAGCTATTTTCTGTACTAATTTTCGAAGTTTGAATCTGAAAGCACAAATTCTCTCATACTTATCATTGCTTGCATGCCTACATTATCTCTTATAGATGGGGCAAAATAGATACATAGATTGACAGATAGATCACAAGTAAAGAGAGAAGGAGGCACGGGCATCCGCTACCAATTTAATTACATAAACGATGAAGTCTTTGTTCTAGGACCTCCGAATTAATTATACTATAGCATAAATTGGCCGGGGGTTGGTGGTGGGGGAAAGGGGCTGGGGAGTGCGAAATGGACTAAGGTAATTGATCGTAATTAAGGTTTATTTTATTTCATTGTTTCACATAATCAGCAAGTAATAGACACCCATTTCAAAACCTATGAATGAACGTCAAGGCAAATTCGATGCGAACAAATTGTAACAGTGTTATGATGAGGCTGAATGATAATGGGTTAAGTAATAATTTATTCAGAGTCCAGGTTTCCTAGAGAAAATGAGAAGAGCCTAAACACTGTGTAAATCTGCAAATCTGCAAATGTAGAACTGA
>NC_087201.1:110499196-110511696 GCF_015104395.2 Macrobrachium nipponense
GCCTTAAGGAAGATATTGTCTATACGGCCAGAGTCCCAGGCTCCAAAATGGAAAGGTTGATCGTATTATCTTGTTGTTTTATCAGTGCAGATTCTACATCCTTACTTTTAAACCACAGTGTTTTAGCGGGCCTTTTAAACTTTAGACGTATCCTGCTTCAACGGAGGAATTTAACCCACAACACACACACACACACACAAACAGCACACACACACACACACACATATATATATATAATATATATATATATATATATATATATATATATATATGTGTGTGTGTGTGTGTGTGTGTGTGTGTGTGTATGTTTGTGTGTGTGTATAGATTTTAGTCTTGATCCTAAGCTGTAAATTGAAGTAATTACTAGAATTATTTCTGAAACTGATTTCCATTACAAATGGTTCATATACTGTCATACATACACATCATCATATCATAATGTAAAGCTGTGTAAAGTTAGATTTTGCAGTGCGAATGCTGGCATAAATGACAATAATACACATTCATATGGAAATACAGTTCTTCAAAGGAGGAAAATATGTATCGTCTTTATTTTTGGGGAATATTTTCTTAAAGCAAAATATAAACACTTTCTTTAAATTTTTTCCTTTTAAGTTCAGCTCATCATTTTGACATTTAAATCTTGCTAGTTCTTTCTTACAAAGAGTGACCTAAATCTGAATGATTCAGCTTCCAAATGAATATTCAGAAACATATCGACAGGACAATTTTCTATTGAGAATCATGAAAAATAGGTTAATATTTCTCTTTACATTGCAATGCAAATAAGCTGGCATTGATAATATTGAACTTTGCATATCAATGGAAAGGTTTTGCGTTATGAGAGGTATGAGCATTAATTTAAACAGTACATCTCAAATGCTTTATTTTTAGTGATAATTCTGTTACTGGAAATTACAGAAATTTTGTGTACAGCTCTTTGCAATTCATGTCTACCTTTACATTCATTATTTTGCTTTTTAAAGCATACTGCATTAAATTTCAAGCACTCAACTTTAGAATAACTAACGCATAAACATCCTGGCATAAAAACTAACTTTACACAGCTTTCAAAGAGGAATACACTAGACACAAATGCAGTATGTCTGAGATGGGTGTTTTGTGGATAAACTTAGCTTTTTAGCCTAGGTACACAATCACGTGAGACATGCCAAAAAGGCCATAATTTGTAAGCAAGGCTTCCAAAAGGCAGAAAGCCCATACATAAAAACAAAAAATAACATAGATGAATAAATATGTAGGGGATGCTTACGTTATAAATATATATGCAAGTAACCAAACCGTCCGGCCACACTAAAAATGGGATCAATATTTGATGAAAGTATCCACTTAGACGTCGGCAAGGAAACTCGTATATGTTTGTTAATCAGGACTCGCGTCTACTCCATACTACTCTTGGTACCTACTATGTAATTTCGAGTAGGGGACCCAGTCATAGAACCTCACGCCCCTCCCAACGCACACTCCAAAAAAACTACTTCTTGTTCCACGCCGTCTAAGTTTCTCCCTTAGAAAAAGAAGAAGAAAAGTAGATGTGTTGCTTACCACCCCTCACCCCCTCCCCCCATTTCTCCGTTCACCCCTGGGACCGTCTCCCCCTTACCCCCACCCGCAACATCATCTTCCAGTTGGCGGGAACGCCGACACTCAAAACGTTTGAGAAACTAGTATGTGGCCTAAGGCTTTATGACTGGTGCGAGGAGCATTTGACAACGGCCGTGGGTCATATACCCGAGACTTTACTCTTTCCTCTATGACTCATTCCCGGTGTATTGTTTACAGCGCTAAAACACTCAAGACGAATTTTATGGGTGTCCCTCGTTCGCCCTCGCTATGACTGCACGCGCATTTATATACATGCGGGAGTACCGCTCTGCGTCGTGAGGGGAAATGTGGATATTTCTAGCATTTGTATGTCTGATAGGGCGCTCATACACACACACACACACAGATACAAGCATGCACGCACACTCACACAGAATATATATATATATATATATATATATATATATATATATATATATATATATATATATATATATCTGTGTGTGTGTGTCCATGCTTGTTTCTGTATGCGTTGTTGTCGTGTATGCATAAATACGTATGAATTTTGTTACACAGCTGCCGTATATTATTGTCATGCATTTACCTATCGAGAGAGAGGAGAGAGAGAGAGAGAGAGAGAGAGAGAGAGAGAGAATAGTGATGTAGAACTACAAGTTCATTGATATCCTAATAGTAGGCACGGCAATGTAAAAACACACTTAGTATTTCTCCCCCTATTCCTATGGTATCTTTCACCAGGTTTTCGAATCACCAGTTCCCCTAAGAAATTCCTCGTATGTACGAAACGAGTACTTAAAACAAAGGAGAAAAGGGAACATGAGCAGGATTAGAAAGAATAAGAATACAAGGTGAAGGAGGAGGAGAAAGGAAGGAGATGGAGAAGAAATAAGAGGGAGGAAGTGGTCTTCGTTGTCTTTATTGTTCCATCATAAACAAAGATGTTTATAACCTTGGTCTTCATTTTTCATGAAAGCTCTCGACACCAGCAATTCTTCCTTTTCTTTCTTCTTCTTCTTGGGAGTTTTCTGATCATGTGTCGTTTCCTTATCAGAGAAGGGTTGACCAAGACAACACTTTTTTATCTTTAATTCTTACATGTGTTTTGGCTTGTGCTTTAAACTGCCTAAGTCTAGAAGTCAGAAGTCCAAAATTGTCTGAACTTGTGGCCACTTTTTTTGCTACGTTTCTTACATTTACCATCATTCTTAGAATGTAGGCTCAATGAATGACAAAATTTGGCGATATTGTGCCTAGTGTATCGTAAGTTCGTAACTGATTCTAGACTGAAATATGCAAATTAGAACAAGAAATGCTTGTTTTGAATACAAATTGCTTCGCTGAACACGGCTTTCAGTTTATAAAAATAAGTTTATGAAAGGGCAAAAGCAATATCAATGAATGTTATACTCACATGTTGGCTCTACCAATAACATCTAAACTCCCTGTCCTGTATTATTGTTTATATCATATATCCGATGATGTTTGCGTCCTGTTCTTTAGGAAATTGATATGCTCTAATAATCACGCGGGAATAATGATATATTGACCAATGCTATATCATAGCTTATCATGAAAATTGAAGCCATTTGCAGTAAATTGAAATGATTTATTATTTAGTTTATATATATATATATATAATTATTAATATATATATATTATATATATATGTGTGTTGTGTGTGTGTGTGTGGTGTGTGTGTGTGTGTGTGTGTATGTATGTGTGATGTATGTATGTATGTATGTATGTATGTGTGTGTGTGTGTGTCTTCTTAGGGTGCGTCCACGCTGCATTAAAACTTGTCATAAATAAATTTATCACACATACAAATTACAAGCCGGCTAAAAGCAAGTCAACGGCCTATTGGTAGTCTTAACCAGTGCTTCATAAGATTATGTCCAGGATTTGCCAAAGGTTCGTTTTCTATTTTCGGTAGCTGACAAGTTTTCAACGTGTCTGTGATATGTATGCGAAAAACCAACGCTTGCTGATGACGTTTTTATTGTAGTCCGGACGTACCTAATTGACAGGCGGGTTGCAACCTGGATGGCAAAGGGCAAAGGACTACCAACCACGTTCCAGAAGAATTTCTGAAGAGGCTGCACCTTAGAACCAACCTCTCTGTGAGGAAAAAACGATGATATACAAATACCTGAAAGAGATAGGAACAGTCAGAACCAGTGCCTTCTTGCAGGCGGAAGGCCTTAGGGAAACAATCAGGGAAAGAGGTCCTTTTCAGGGATTCCGTGATGAGCAGGAACTTTCAAAAGTAATGGAAAAGCTCAGTAAGTGGCACCTGCATCCTTATCAACACTAAGGAGTACCGTAATAAGGCGTGATCAGACCTCCAGCTTACTTGGGGCGCATGCTAAAATCTATGGTCAAATAGAACATTGTTTCACCAACGATCATTGAAATAAATACGCTATATTTCATTAGAAATAATTGTTCTGTACTGTTTAACATGCACATTATTTACTTTTTTACATTTTCATTCTAATAAATAAATCATAAATATCCTATCCTAAAATTCTGTAGCTTTAACTCAATGCAAAACACATTTTTCAGATTTTTTAGGCTTTTCCATTAGGCTTTCCAACAACCCCCCCCCCACAACAAAAACAGCAATAGCGCAGACAACAACAACAGCAACAACAAAGTACTCCCCGAATAAGCGAAAACTGGGCAACATTCTCACTGATGAAAGCATATTTACAAAATACGAGGAACCCCTGAAATAAAAAAGGAAAATTGCAGTAGGTGTCATTAGTTTTGCCTGTGGACGTCATTCTAACAGGCCTAAGGGGATTATGAACGTAGGTATATTCATGGAAATGCCAAATCCATAAACAAGTAACTCATTGCGACCATTTACTACATTATAAGTTGTCAAAAAGCTTAATACTATTTTGACGACTATGAGCCCTCGATTTACTGCTTTCGATAAGCAGAAGGATTTTTGCCGAGTTCCTGATGATGACGCCCTAGGGTGCCATGTCATCCTTGCACGTGGAATCCTTATTCATCCATGTACCAGTCGAACCACAACGGATGTAATAGCAACCATTCTCAAAGCGTTATTGATTCATCCCTAAAGAAGCTCCTCGAGGTTTATACCAAGAAGGTGCCCTTCGGGTATCACTGTGAACATGGGTGTATGCAACAAGACGGATAGCCATGGGCTTCTTTCTGGATGTCATCTTTACAAATCTCTGCATGGGGGCTATTGAAGAATGCGTGCTTCCACCTGCCGAAGAATGTTTTTCACCTACAGACGGTCAGTAAATGATACCATTATGTGTGTAACGAATGAAGAATAGCTACGAAACCTTTATATTTATTATAAAGATGTTAGTGCTTAATGCCACTTTCAAGTTCAGTACAACAACCGGTTGGTCGTCTCAGACGTTCTTGCGACCCAGGAAGAGCAGAGGTTCGTGACTGAAATCTACAGCAGACTTGGGAACCTGTTCTCTCTCTGAATGTTTGAACGGGAACAGTAAATGTCAAGTAAGGTTCTTACTTAGTGTCATGTACACGTACGGCAAAATAGTCCTTACTCATTGTACCATCTGTTCTATCTTTCACACAGTTCCAAGTTGGCCGAGTGCATTTCGCGCTCGGCTACCAACCCGGTGGTCCGAAGTTCGATTCTCAGCTCGGCCAACGCGGAACCAGAGGAATTTATTTCTGGTGATAGAAATTTATTTCTCGATACAAAGTGGTTCGGATCCCACAATAAGCTGTAGGTCCCGTTGCTAGGTAATCAATTGATTCCTAGTCACGTGAAAATATCTAATCCTTCGGGCCAGCTCTAGGAGAGCTGTTAATCAGCTCAGTGGTATGGTAAAACTAAGATATACTTAACTTTTTCTACCTTTCAAAAAAATCTTACTGAATCGCCCAAATCCTCATTAATATTGTATATGCAAATACTAGATATATTCGGGAACCGTCAAAAGAGCGATAGTAAAGGGTATATTGACCAAGAACTCCAGCCGGAAGAAGATAACATTCTCCCAACCTTGATTACCGGAAGGGTATAGACAGCCATCACCTGGACGAGAAGGCTTTTACCAGCCTACCCCAAAATATCAGCCCTACTATTCGCTACAAAAATTGAACAGACTTAGAACTCTTCATGAAAAATAACTCATCCCCCTCAAGAGTATCCGCTTCGAAAGACGATCATGGTCGATTGACACAAGTTTCCATATGGAGGGAGGATGCCCACATTCTTATACCGCTCTCATCACGTAACGCTTTTGAAGAGCATCTCCAACCACCTACACAGAGGCGGCATCCTCCACTAAAACTCTGCGGCTTCATCTTACAAGGGAGGACATTCTTCCAGGTCTCGAAATAATGGAGACTGCAGGAGAGCCCACGCGTATGAAGTGCAGGGATACCTTTTACATACAACAAGAGAGACCCTCCATTAACTCTCATCTAGATGTTTTCATTTTACTCACCACTGGCAGCAGAATATGCTACAGCAGCTGAGAGAGAGAGAGAGAGAGAGAGAGAGAAAAGATTCTGATAACCTGTTGTCTCCTTACCTAACGCTCAGCCATCACAGGGCTTCGACAAATACACTTTTCCCGCCGCTGTAAACAATGCAAGTGTATATATGTATACATACATACATACATACATACACACACACACACACACACACACACACACATATATATATAATATATATATATATATATATATATATATATATATATATATATATTTATACGTATGTATATATAATTCAGTACTCATTTAAAAGATATTTGTCTTATAGAAGCTTTTCCAAGAGACAACAAATTTCAGCTGCAGTTTAGTCTTTCTAAAAATCGTATGAACACTAGTTTTTTTCATATATCTGCTAACCAACCGACAATCCTTGGCTACTTAAAAGGCGTATCTTTTCTAATGGTTCTATAATCTTTTTGATCCCGTCGACTTAATTTATTTTGATTTTACTGTTTGTTATATGAGTCCCTTGACTAATTTAGTTCAGGTGAAGCTGACGTTCTTTTAATAATGATAATGATAACACTAATGGGATTATCATTTTTCAGTTTTACTTTATCTCTTCTTTCTTTCTTTATTTCTCTTAAAGTTCAGGCTGATTGTTTAATAACTGTAGCTATGAAAATAATTATCTGCTGTTTCGTTTCCTTCTGGTTCCTAGAAACAGCTCAGAATTTCCTTTCTTCCATTATTCTAATCTAACACCTCAGTATGTTCGTCTTCCTTTCCTTTCCCATCCTTCGATTCCTACTTCCTCTGCTCCCTTCTTCAGCTTGGAGAAGACGTTATTGGGATCTCTCTCTTTAGTCGGTCTCTTTCCACCACCAACATTGTCCCTTTCTTTCTACATCTCTCCATCATTCATACGTCCTCCTCCCCAGCCCTCCCCAGTCTCTTACCTCCATCGTCATTCCTCCATCTTATTTTTCTCCCGTTACCCTTCCGAATTCTCATATGCTCATTCTTCTTCTCTTTCTTTTCCGCTGGATACAAGCACCACGCCAAGACCTTGGCTGTAATGGCCCGCTGCACCCTCCCCTTCCTTCCTCCTTTCCCTTCCACTTTCTTCCTTACGCCTCTCTCTCTCTCTCTCTCTCTCTCTCTCTCTCTCTCTCTCTCTCTCTCTCTCTCTCTTATACTCCTCCCCTCACTCCAGGATTCCCTAGGGGACTGAAAAGTAACTCTAACCTTTGCTCCAAAGTTGGGAGCCTTATCAAGAAGTCGAGAACATGTTTTAAACACAATTTTTACACTTTTTTAGCGCAGGTAATACAGGTTTTAACGTCTTCTTTATGTCGGGTGCAACTATCCGAGCGCGCTAAGCTCACTTCTGGAATAAGAGCAAATATATAGAAAAAATATCGCTCTAACTCAGTTTTGCCATGGCTGAGGGACGGCGTTAAAGTACTAATTGAACATTCTTGATGTTAATCCCGTCTTTGAGAAACTTCGTTTACGTGTTCTTGACAAAAGGAAATGACTGCGTTTATCTTTTACGCTGTTTTTTTTAAGATAATATGTTTTGTTGTTTTGTGTAAGTCGTAAGATTTTGCTTGATTTTTTTATTTATTTTTTTTTACACATGTGATTGTTTGATGAGTGCACACCTTTTTTTCTGTAATGTCTACATGTCTCCTCTTACCCAGTTTGATGTCCGAATATTTTATTGTGACCTACGTAAAAACAAGTAAACATTTAAAAATCAAATATTTCACTGGAAACAACAACATAAGCTGCTTTGTTCTTTCTTTAAAATAGAGCACATTGTCTTATAAAATAATGGTAGTTTTGCATCGTCGATATCAAAATAGAAAATAGCTGTGTCATTTATTTGTTGAATTGTCTCTGATGTTACTCCTTTCTTTCATTTTCTTTTCTTTAATTTCTCTCATTTCCCTTTTCAACATACAGGCATTCCGTCTGAATAATAGTAAAGATAATATAATAATAATAATAATAATAATAATAATAATAATAATAATAATCAGTTAAGCTGCAGATGCATTATTTTACTGATTTGACGTTTGTGATGAGTTCATGCTGTCTTCCCCATTGAATGTGAGGCCACTTCTATTTACCAACCTGATATCACATAGACAATATGTCTCTGTTGTCTATGCCATACAAGCTTGATAAATAGGGTTCTGAGGTCCACATCAGGCATCTTATCTCCTTCAACGCCTTAGTGCAAAGGTCAGTGTTGTCACAAGACCGTCTTTAGCACAACAAAGGCAGGTTATTTAATTTTGTCAGTCAAATGTCAGGGCAAAACTCTCATGCCGTTCTGCCAGTTTATTGTTAGACAATAATTGGTCAGTTTTACCCTTTGGATTCAGAATGTGGCTGTCCTATTTTCTCATTAATGCGCGAAGTTCCTGTTGCAAATAGCATATAAATGAATGAATGATTACAAATTGCACGGTCTCAAAAGTAACAGCATGACAAGCAAAAGCTAAAGCAGACTCTTACAGCATTAATATAAATTGATATTGTTGCTTCCGAACAATGAAAACAAGTGAAAAAAATATATATCTTTTGCAGTCAATACTCATTATTCTAGCTATTTGTAAAAACAGAATTCGTTCAGAATTAAAGGTCGATTTGGAAAGAAAGCGATTCTTTTAATAGCCAGAAGACTTAAAAGTGATTACGAAATTTAATCGAAAGAAACCTTTTCCAAAGCAGAAAATTCAAAAGAGAGTAATGCGACTGTCAAACTGTATGATTAAAAAAAAAAAAGTAGCAGATTTATCTGCTGGCACGACAAAGAAACTAAATATTCTGCTGAAAAAGAATGAGATAAAGATGTCAACAATTAAAGACGAACCAGGAAGAAAAGAAACTGAATGAAAAAGATAAAGAATTAGGGTTGGGGCGTTTGGAGGGAATGAAGAGGTAGAAAATTAAGAAAATCATAAATGATGATGCTTGAGGGAGAGAAATGGAAGCCTTTCAACACGCTTACAATTATATCCATTGTCGACCAGTGCTCTTTGTAATCTTCTTCCTCTTCCCCTCCCCCTCCCCCACTTCCCTCCCAACACACACGCACAGACACACACACACACACTCACACACTCGACCTCTCTCGCCTCCTTCCGTCTGAAGAGAGAAGGGTAGAAGTCAATTTTATCCAACTGAAACCTTTCGCCCCTCGACGTATTTTCTTTCCTCCTCCTCCTCCTCCTCCTCCTCCTCTTCCTCCTCTTCTTCTTCTTCTTCTTCTTCTTGGGATAGATGTGTAAGATGGTGTTACGACGCGTATGTGTTTTCTAATGTCTGGAAGGCGGGCGAGATAAGGACACGCGTCGAGATTATGTAACAAAAAAGGAGAGAAGAGCGATCGAGAGAGAGAGAGAGAGAGAGAGAGAGAGAGAGAGAGAGAGATACATAAAGCAGAGGGAGAGATAAGGAGAAGGAGGTGATGCGCTTTTACAGCAGTTCACAAGAACAATGATTTATTGCCTGAAAAATATGAAAGCATGAGATCCGTCCCACTTCCCGCCGAGATTGAGAGCATTCTTTCATCGCCTCTCTTTTGCCGTTATGCCTTAACTTCCGTTTTTTTTATATATATATATGGTTCGAGTTATAAAATTGATTTTAGTTTTCGTCTTTGCCCTTTTATCCTCCTGTTTAACGTAAATATTTTCCTAATATGTCAAACATTCTAAGTACAAAATTTTACTTCATTCCAGTGATTTCAAGACAACAATCAATACCAGTTTTGCTATTCCAGTTGATCTCATTTTCATTCAAATTAAAGCGAATTTGCTTTCAATGTCGTCTACGATAAAGAATTAAAATAATCATTCAATTAATTAGAAGTTTTTTGACTTAGGGATTAGTAAACGCCTTTCTAACAAACAACTTATATTTTACAAATGAGAAGTGATTGCATCAATCAATTATTTTGACTCGCCTAATCGGATGAAGATTGACCTTTTGATATTTCAGTCACCCATGAGTTTGGAAATTTGCAGTACGATAGGGATGGATTTGTTTGAATTACTGTTTCTAAATTAAGGCGGGAACATACTCAGCCATAAAACTTTTTGTACAGAGAATCATTTACCTCTTGTAACTCAGAGAATCGGTTAAACAAAAAAAATTCGTGGATATTAGGTCATTAGATTTCGCGCAATTTTGCTAACAGACAAACAAATCAAACCTAAAACGTAGCCTATTTGGCGACAGTAGATACAAGGCTGATTGTCAAAGCTTTCGTTATGCTGTTGTTGATGAGTTAGCTGGTCTTATGCCAGCACGAGCATTTGCTCCTGGGACAGCTTGTAATTCCCGTTTTTGTGGCTTGGAATACGATTATCTGTGATTAAGAGATCTACGCATATTTTACGTCCTGATCTCTACGTACTGTCAGAGATTATTGTCTAGTTCGAGAATGGAAATACAGCCTTAATAAGCACGAGGAACTTTACGATATACTCGAGTGACCCTTGTTTGGAAATATTTAGTTATCAGTTAGAATGCTGATTTTTAGAGGTGAACGCACACACACACACACATATGTATGTGTATATATATATATATATATATATATATATATATATATATATATATATATATACACTGAAGAACGAAAGTTGGATCACACATAAAGATTTTATATGGGATAGTTTTCAGCCTGGTGCCGTTTTGACCCGGACCTCCGGCCATGCTGACTTCCTTATTAATATTCGTCGAGAAAATGAAAGCATTATTCTGATAGGACTTTTCAGGAGGATTCCAAATATGCTCTTGCTTCTCTTCTACGAGGAAAAATAACGATGATATTACGGTTCAAACAATGCCGGCCTATGGTTCCCCGCCGCCAGCCGCTATAAGTATATTTATGAAACTGCAAGCCTGGGGAAATACGAAGGGCTAATTAAAAAAAATAAAAGGTGGGGGGTGCCGGTTGGAGGGGAGCTGGTTTCGAGAGTTATGATCTTGATATCGAACCCCAAGAATAAAGAAATAACTATATTTCTTTATGAAATGCTTTCGGTATTGTAAGTTTAGTATTAAAAATGGGAAATGTAACTAAAGTAACTAGTTTATCAGTATATCTCTGATATATGTTTGAATATATGAATGTGAAAAGATGTAGAGTCGATATATTTTAAGAAGTAAAACTGTAATCTCCAGCCTTTCAGAAATAAGGTTTTGGCGACTTATACAGAAGACTTGAAATCAAACTCGACCAAAGCAGTATCCTAGGTACTGCTTGATTTGCTGAAATACGTACCCAACCGAGAGAACACAATGGAGAATCCTTCTTTTATTTTTGTAGACATTTGACCAATCGTGTACTGACCTGAAAGAAAAATAAAAAAAAGGGTTTTTATCATCAAAACAGATTGCAATGAGCAAGGTTATTTTTCAGGGTATGATTTCCAAAGTTTGTCCCCCTTCTAGCAGAATTAAGAGCAATGAGATCATTCAAGATAACCTCATTCATTGAATTAAGTGACTTTTTAGTTTTCTGTACATGAAAACTATTGAGGAGGCCATCTGTCTGCCCACCCGCACTTCTTTGTCCGCCCTCAGATCTTCTCAAATAACTGCTGAGGCTAGAGGGCTGCAAATTGGTATATTGATCATTCACCCTCCAGTCATCAAACATACCAAATTGCAGCCCTCTACTATTGCCGTCTAGTATCTAGACGGCAAAGCCTCTAGCCTCAGAAATTTTGTTTATTTTATTTAAGGTTAAAGTTAGGCATGATCGTGCGTTTGGCACGGCTATAGGTGCCAACAACAAAGGCCATCGCCGGGACTTGGCTGAAAGTTTCATGGGCCGTGGCTGAGAGTTTCATGGGCCGTGGCTAAGAGTTTCAAACAGCATTGTGCGCTGTACAGAAATTTTGCCGCGCATTTTTTACCCTTTTTTTCCTTGTAACCTGGAGGTGAATATCTACAGAATATATCTTTGAAGATTCTGTCTCGTGATTGGTTAAGGAATTTCAGTTGGAACTTTTGGTGGATAAATGGGTCAATGTTCATAATTCGATTTAACATCTTACGTATATGTCATGCTAGCCTGGTTTTTAAAGAGGCTGCCCAGCCGAGTTAAAGGAGGGACTCAAGTTTAGAATTAAGGAACGGAAAGTGTCACATGATATATTAAAAGCGAAGTGAGTGGTATGTCATGTCAACTTTTCTTCCGGAAATTCAGAAACTTG
The DNA here is from genome assembly GCF_015104395.2 of Macrobrachium nipponense. Classification (NCBI taxonomy): domain Eukaryota; kingdom Metazoa; phylum Arthropoda; class Malacostraca; order Decapoda; family Palaemonidae; genus Macrobrachium; species Macrobrachium nipponense. The sequence goes on from NC_087201.1 coordinate 110,511,493, forward strand.
CAAAGTGTAAGAGTTGAACAATCGCAGGTGGTGAGATGAAGAACAATTGAATTGAAAGGGGAATTCGGATATCGTGTGTTCATAGTCAATAGAAGCTGTGAAATTCTTGATTTGATTTTGGTGTCAGATTCTATGACTGATTGGGAAAATGTTTTTAATGATAATTAAACATTCTCAAACACTCTCAGATTCCAAGGTCCGCTC
>NC_087201.1:110521696-110534196 GCF_015104395.2 Macrobrachium nipponense
GTAACAGCATTGTTATAATCTGAAACATGTAAAAGTAACGGCGTTGTCATTCCGGAAACGTACATTTAACGGCATTGTTTTTCCAGAAACATGTATAAGTAACGGCATTGTTATCCCAGAAATATGTGCATGTAACGGCATTGTTATTTTAGAAACATGTATAAGTAACGGCATTGTTATTCCAGAAACATGTATAAGTAACAGCATTGTTATTACGGAAACATGTATAAGTAATAGCATTGTTATTCCAGAAACATGTGCAAGTAACAGCATTGTTTTTTCTAGAAACATGTACAAATAATAGCATTGTTATTCCAGAAACATGTATAAGTAACAGCATTGTCTTTTCCTGGAACGTGCACAACTAACAGCCTTGTTATTCCTGAAGCATGAACAATCAACAATATTAACGACCCAGGAAAACGTGCGGGCAACAATATTTTCACTCTTGTATGTTCAGTCGTAACTCGGTCGATTCGTTGTCACTTACCAAGCTGATAACTCTGAAAGCAAGTCGGTGACGCTAGATATATATCCCTTTGTCCTGTACGATTGCCAATGAAGTGGCCATGTTGGTACACCTGCGTGTGATTTTATGCTACTATTAATGCTGCCGGATCCTTGTTCGACTGCGATATAAGGCCCGGAAGTGAATGGGCTTTTGATTAATTTTCTGCTACAGAACTCGGATAACACACACAAAGCCATATTATATATATATATATTATATATAATATATATATATATATATATATATATATATATTACATACATATATATATACTATATGTATGTATAGATATGTTTGAGATGTGCAGGGTACGGTATCGGTGGGTATCGGCTAAATATATATTTAGGTAACGGTACTCAGTATCGGTAAAAAATGGGCTGCTACTTTTGTATCTTACTCCAAAGAAGGCAATAATTTAAAAACTTCAAGCATAGAAATCCTGAGCAAATAATTACGTAATTATTATGGTCCTAGTAAAACTACAGTTTTGCACAAACAGGAAGGTACCATATACTGTATATATATAGATTATATATATATATATATATATATATATATATATATATATATATAATATATATATATATATATATAGCTGAATCACGAATTCCGAACGTGATATCCATAAATAAAGGTATAAGCCACGAAGGAAAAATAAACAACGGAGTTTCTACAAGATCTTTCGACTCAGCAGACAAACACAGTTTGTCTGCTGAGTAAAGGACCGAAAGATCTTGACAGAAACTCCGCTGTTCATTTTTTTCGTGGCTTATACCTTTATATATATATATATATATATATATATAAATAATATAATATATATACACCCACATATATATATATATATATATATATATATATATATATATATATATATATTATATATATATATATATATATAAAACATTATTGTTTTGTACCCCACATTAAAAATTTATAAGTTCTTACTCCGTACTCACTTGCATTATACACGATGCTCCTGTTACTAACCAAATACTTCAGCAACTTAAATAAAAGAAACTAATGTACGTAACTATGTGTACATCTAGCTACCAAAATATAATAAATAATAAGTTCAATTATGGAATTTAGTAGTAACTCGACTAGCAATGAACTTAAGGAAGTATGCTCATTACTTAAAAATGGTTTTATTTGCTATTTGATAGAGAGAACTTTTGAAACACTAATGAAAACTTTTAAACAATCCAAAAAAAGACTAACTGTGCTAATGTTAATAATAATTCATCCAGTCACAATACCACATTGTTGAAAACAATCTGCACAGCAAGACAGCAGAAATCTGATAGACAAAAGGGAATGGAAATATCCAGACAGAGCTTAATGAAAAGCATCGGTACTGGTATTGGCATCGGTGGTATCGGCTTTCAACGACTATCGGTATCAGCCAAAGTTTTGGTATCAGATCATCTCTAGTATATATATATATAATATATATATATTTACTATATATAATATAATTATATATATACATATATACATATATTATATTACATTATTATATATAATAATATTTATATAATATAGATATAATATCATAATAATGATACATAATATATATAGCTATATATATATATAAATATATAGTATTATACATTATATAATATATATGTATATATATATATATATATATATATATATATATAATATATATGTGTGTTGTGTGTGTGTGTGTAGATATATATGTATATATTCATTATTTAGCTATTACCTGATTCTTGTTTCATCGGATGAAAGGCTTATCATTGGCTCTCTGAATTCTACACACCACACACACACACACACGCACACACACCACACATTATATATACTCTAAATTATAATTATATATATATATATATTATATATATATATAACATATATATATACTATATATATATACATATATATATAATTAATATATATATATATATTATATATATATATATATATATTTAGATATATATATATATAGGTATTGTAGTTGAGAGGCGGCATAAACTTATATCCTCTGGCGTTGTGGTTTAGGCTTCACTGTGTTTCCTAAATTTGTTGGGTTTTCGATGGCTCCGTGAGCCACCCCAAATTTTTTTTATTTACTAAAAAGTTCCCCAATTCGGTTAACATATATGAAAAATATATTAATTCCGAGTTAGAGCGAATTAAGCATTAATGGACATTTGTAACTCGATGTATATATATATATGTAATATATATATATATATATATATATATATATATATATATCTATATATATATATATATATATATATATATATATAAAGCGATTTCATCAATGAGCCGTATTTTCCTAAAAGAGATTACTCTGGAAAAATAACCAAAGCAACAGTAATTGCCACATTCCTGCTTTAATTAATGAATCTTAGAAGAATACTCTGTGGAGAAATCCTCCACGAAATTTGTTGCTTTGCACGCCTACAAAGATTGGCCATCGGCAGTGAAATGAAAGCTTTTGGAAGTTAATGTGAACAAGGATAAGATTATAATGGAACTTGGTGGATTGCAAGGGTAAATGAAAACCAGGAATAATGAATAAAAAAATGCATATATGGACGCTACAAGAATGGAAGCACTAGATTCTTATATATTTCTGACCGTTGAAATCTAAGAGACGGTAGGATAAGAGGGGAAGTGAGTCACAGAGAAGACAAAGCAAGGGCGCCACAGGATGCATGCAATTGGTTGGGAAGAGGCATCGAGTATCTGTGTAGACCCCAATTAGAATGCTTGATAAGACTGTTGAACCAGCTCTCCTCTATGGAATAGAAATATGTATTTTAAATGTGAGTGAAAGAAGGAAGGTGGAAGTTTTAGAGATGATTTATTTTACTTAATATTTATGATATAAGAAGAACTGGGAGGGTGAAATATGTGCATATCCGTAGATGGAGACATGGAGTTGTAAATGTGTTGGCGGAAAGATGGACCAACTGTTTTGAGGCGGTTCGGTCGCGTAGAAGGAAGGATGTTAGGTTCATAAGAAGAGTCTGCAATTTGAAGGCGTCAAGAGGAAAGGAAGGAAGACCGTGAACTGGCTGAATAGAGGGAATGAAAGAGTGCATGATCGGTGAGCCCTCGTTGTCGAGGAAGCGAAGCGACACCAGGACGATGGAGGCAAATGGGGTATGGAGTGTGTGTGTGTGTGTGTGTGTGTGGCTAGGCTCGACTAGGTGCTGATGAACCTTGAGTACATTCTCATGAAGCAGCTAATATCATGAAGTTTTCCGCACAGGGGTTCGAGATTCAAAAATTTAATAGTGAATTAAACTGTGATAATTGGTTTAACGTGTGTGCTTAGACACTCAAACATATATATATATATATATATATATATATATATATATATATATATATATAATATAGTATGTTTGAATGTCTAAACACGCACACACGGTAAACCAATTACCACAGTTGCATTCACTATTAAATATACTAAATATATATTTTTTTTATATATAGTATGTTTGAGTGTCTAAATACGCACAAACACACACACGTAAATATAAATATATATGTGTGTGTGTGGACCTCTTTCGGATGGCTTTTTTGTTGAGTACGAGACTTAAAGATTTGACAACTTCCAGTTGACCAATATTGTAGAACAATCTTTTCGTCACTATGGCATTTCCGTTAAATATGTAAAGCTAATTGAAATTATTCGTGAGTGAAGCAAATGCAAAGTTAATGTTGATGCTGTTTTGTGAAGTGAATTTGCAGTAAATAGCTAGGTGGTACAAGAGAATGTTGTTTCCTCGGCGGTTTGCCCATCTCATAGATTTTATAATATGAAAAACCCTCGTAGGGTAGTAGCGCCTCATTTCACCTCATACGGTGCACTGTAGGCATTAATTACGGTTCTTTGCAGCGTACCTCTGGCCCACAGCTGCAACCCTTTCGTTCCTTTTATTGTATTTCCTTTCATATTCTCTTTCTTCCATCTTACCTCTCCTATTAATTGATTCAAATACAACTGCTAGGTTTTCCTATTGTTGCACCTTTCATATCTTTTACTGTCAATTTCCGTTTAAGGACTGAATGACCTCATAGGTCCCAGTGCTTGGCCTTTGGCCTAAATTCTATTTTCAATTTAATTGTAATGAAAAAAAAGCGGTCGGAGATTGAAGAGGGTTTACATTACAGTAATAACAGAAACTTGACAGGCTTAGAATATCCAGACGATGCTCTGTTAATCGGCCAAAACCCCACAAGGTCTACAGAGCTCGCTTCATGGAATGCTTCATTTTCCTAGAGAGTTGGAGCTAGAACGAAATCTGAGAAAAACAGAAGCAATAAGGACGGAGTATGCAAACAGCGACGAGATAAGTTTAATCGTTGGAAATTTATGTCCGATTGAACTGGGAGTTACCGGGAGAACAAAAGAAGGCAGGTCATGCTCAGGTCATGCTTACCGAAGTAGAAAAGATCAAGGAAAGATTTATTCATCATGTCTCGGTGCGTGTCCACAGCAAGCAATCGTAAGCCTAACCAACTGGCTGCTGTTGCAAGTGAGGAATTAATATCGAATAATCTAAAGAATTCAGCACCTCATATTGACATTATACTCATTATAATATATTTGTAGTAAATATATTGGGGCGATGCTTATGTTAATAATTCCTTGAGGAGAAGCCACTGTCATAAATATTTACATTTCGAAATCCAGAAATGGCATCTTAATCACATTCTTGTTTCGTAAACAAATTTAAATCACAATCTCCACGTGTTCGGGAACCTGTCTTCTGCATTTTTTGTTCGTTTTTGGCAGTGGCCTTGGTGATCAATTTTTCTTTACCGCTAATTCTATTTTCAATAAAAAAAAAAAATTTTATTTTTTTTTTTAATGACGTATTTTCGTTTTGCAGTTGGCAAACATCTGGTCCCCATTTCCGTACTGCAATTGACAAGTAACTTTTGTCCCAAATTCAGTTTCCATACACCAAGTTAGAGCTAACTGTGTGGGGAAGACAGTGTTTAAATGTTAAACACTGTCTTCCCCACATATATGAAGATGGAGAGATTTCAATAAATCTACGGAGATTCACTGCCAAATTTTAGTACTTCGACAGACATCGTGTTGAAGGGAAACTTGCATCGATCGTTGAAATCGGAAGTAAAATGGAATTTCAGTCATTGAAATGCCATGTACATCAAACGGGACAAACATGTAAAGACTAATTTAAGTCTGATATTAAGAAAAGAAAATAGTTGTTAATTGTCATCTAGAAAAAGCAACCACGATAAACACAGGTACTTGAGTTACTTCTTAAGTTCAAAGTTAGCTCTGACTTGGTGTATGGAAACTGAATTTCGGGCAAAAGTTACGTGTCAATTGCAGTACGGAAATAACAGTCTGGGAACCAGTTGTTAGTCAACTGCAAAACGAAAGTACCTGTCATTAAAAACAATTTTTTTTCTATTGTAGGTGGAATTAGCAGTAAGGAAAAATTGATCACCAAGTGAAGTAAAGAAGCAATAGTTGAGTAAAGTATTGTTTTTTAGTTGTATTTTGAAACCTCTTGTCAGAATAAACAGTTGATTATCAGCATCTCTGGAAATGTCAGTTAGGAAAACCCTTCATTATCAATTTTAGAATGGAAAAAGCAGTTATGAAAAACCTCTATGAATCAGCTGCAGATATAACAATTTAGGAAAATCACGTTCTTACTGAGGCAGAGGAAAAAATAGCCATAAAAAATTATATATGAATTTCAGGAGGAAGGAAGATTGTAACCAGAAAAAAAACAGTGTTTGCTCATCAGGGAAAACAGTTGCTTATTACTGGCCACGTGAAATTAACATTAAGGAAAAACCGGTGCGTGTCAATTACAGTATAGAAATGACAGTAAGAAATAAAGCGGTATAAAATCTATAATAATAAAATCTAAGTGGATTTTTCTTGTTTGTCCGCCCCGGATTGGTCGGGTATGTAGGGTGGTCGGGAGGGTACGGAAGACATGAGAATCCACTCTCCTCCTGCACACCTTTGTCCAACCCGGGTGGGGGCGAGGTACGTAGGGGATCAGGAGGGTAGGGGAAACATGACACATCCACCCTCCTCCTGGGCACCAATCTGTGCGCCCCTGGTAGGGGCTGGGTAGGTAGTGAATCGGGAGGGTAGGGAAAACATGACAGGCAGGGCCGGGTTCCAGTGCACGTAGCGCACGCGATCAAGCTCGTCCAGTGATAATAGCCAGGAACAACAGTTCCAAGACTGAAATAGCGGTCATGAAAGCAGCAACAGCTGGTTATCATGAACAGCACGGAAATAGCAGTAAGCAGCCACGAAAACAATAATCATAATAAATGGCTCCTAATTAACTGCATTATGAGAATACCGGCGAAACCAGTTGTTCATCAACTCCAAAATGGAAAGGGTAATCAAAGGAAAAGTTTTTTTATTGTATTACAAAAAATAATTTCATGAAAAGGAAATGCTTGTTTTTTGTCGCTTATCAAATGAAGTATCCAAGTAGCAGTTAGGAAACCGAAAGTTTATGAAATGCAGCACAGAAAGAGAACTCACTGGAAGACAGTTCTTTGTTTGTTGAAGTGAGAAAATAGCTGTCAGAAAGAAAAAAGAAATGCGGGACATTAGCATCAGTTAAAGTAAAATAGTTTTTTCATCAATATGGTGACGGCATTTAGGAAAAATAACTCCTTACTAGTTAAAATATGGATTTACGAGTTTGGAAAATCACTTCTTGTTAGATACCGCATGAAAATGTCTGTCAGAAGAAAATAAAGTTTTCAGTTGTTCGGTGGAAATATCAATTAGCAAAGCAGATGATTCGCAATAGATTTATTATTTTTTCATTTACGATCTGGAAATAGCAGTCCAAGAAAATAATTACTGATTAATTAGAGGGCGTAAATGGTGGCTCATAGCAAGAAAATTTAATTATTGAATGATATGAGGTAGCATAGGTAAAAAACAATTAGCCAAGTTAATTTCGATATACAAATGGCAGGAAAATAGCTGGTTATTCATATTGCTGTAAAGAAATAGTAAACAGGCGAAAAGCAGTTGTTTATCATTTGCAAAATGGAAACAGGAAAAATAGTTACGTGTTAATTTCAGAACCGTGGACAAGAAAAACAAATAAATGTTGACTGCAGTATGGAAATACTCATTTACTCATTAACTGTTAATAACTACCAATAAAGAACCATTAATTCCGTTATGGTAGTATCGGTCTCAGGACAACAATTACACATTAATTTCTGTGGGGGAAAATAACGTTCAGAAAAACAGACGCACAATAATTGGCAACAGCAGTCTGGAAAAACAATTATTAATTGCAGCACGGAAAGTTTTCAAAACAAATAATTATTTATCAGTTGCTGAAAGGGAATGGTAGTTACGACCAACTTATACTTACTCACCACAGCATGAAAGCAAAGATAAAGAAAAACAACGCCACGTCCTCATAACAGCAATGCTGAGCAACATTAATTAAGAAATTATTACGTGATATAACTACGGAGGTGTAATCATCCCTTTATCATAAACCAAACATTATGAGGTAACCACCGTGAAGTCAGAACGTGTCATTCTCTGATACGCAATTGTACGCATTCACGTGGAAAAATTTAAATCGAAAATTTGGCTGCTCTATCGATACAGTGATATTAAAACCTCAGAATCATTACAAACCAAAGCATTTCTATCAAGGGAGGTAAACTGAAGACGATTTTTCTAAATTTTTATCACATCACCGTAATTCATGTACATGCAATAAGCTAAAAATGTCCTTTAATATCCAATTCGCTCTACCTCGGAATTAATATATTTTCATATATGTTAATCGAAGGGGAATTTTTTAGTTGATAATATGAACGTATATAATGTGGGTTTTTAAAACCTAAGACATTTTAAAAACGTTGTAGGGCTAGATCAGCTAGGTGGAAAGAAACTGAAGGGAATAAATGGAAAATAAAAGGCAAAAAGCAAAGAAGCTGGGAACCAAAGAAATTCTTCAAAGATCCTTTATTGCCGTCTACAGTGTGCCGCGCAAGCTCACTGTAAGCAGTGTCCCAACAGAGAGGGGAAGTAAAGAGGTAAAATTCTCTTTACAATAAAGCGTTTTCGATCCTATTTTTAACTTTGAAAAGGAGATCAAGTTGGCGTTTGATGGATCAAGGAGAATAGGTTCGCGTCCTTAGAACTCATAAAAATTAATACAAGTCGCTATAGAGTTGTCTCGAATTAATTCAAGTAAATGATAAGATTTAGGAATATAGTATAGTTTTGTTGGAAAGATCTGAAACGATTTTGGTCATAAAGATAATTAACAATAGATTTATGTTATGGGACAAAATGTGGCATGCCTAATGTTTTCATCTCTCTCTCTCTCTCTCTCTCTCTCTCTCTCGTTGTTGGTTGACTGCTGTGGGTCACTGTTAAGGGGAAAGATAGAAAGTGAGAAGACAAGAAGCTATATATTTTGCTCTCTCTCTCTCTCTCTCTCTCTCTCTCTCTCTCTCCTTCTTCTTCTTCTTCTTCTTCTTCTTCTTCTTCTATTTTCTTTTTTCTACTATGGTGTTTTTCCATCCAACTCTCTTTCTCAAGCTCTTCTTCTTCTTCTATTCTCTTTTCTCTACTATGGTGTTTTCCCATCCAACTCTCTTTCTTAAGCTCTTATTCTTCTTCCCCTTCGTCTTCTATTCTCTTGTCTCTGTTAGAGTGTTTTTCCATTCAGTTCTCTTTCTCTTCTTCTTCTTCTTCTTCTTCTTCTCCTTCTCGTAGTGCTACTACTGCTGCCTTTCCTTTCACCACACCTTTCCCCAGCCACCTCCCAACCATAGCGCACCCCCCCCCTTCCCCCCTCACCTTTGTTAACAATGACTCCGGGTAATATATAACTCCTTAAGCGACGCGGGAAAGTAAGTTTCTTTTAAGAGATTGTGATCTAGCCTTTGACTCGGAGAGGCCATGCGTCTTTGGAGTCTGTCGTGCTTGTCTGGGGTCTTTGCTCAGCGAAGTAGCAGTAGGGAAGGCGAGAAACGAGTTTGAAATGGAGCCGAATGGACGCCGAAAGAGGCCTTCGGATGCCGTTGATTGCCACGGCTACGATACAGGCGAACGGGATTGGTTTTGACGGACATCTATAGAACTTCGCTGTATAGGTCAGTTAAGGGGAGTTTTTGAGACAGGGGGTGGGAATGAGGGACCGGGGGTGGGGGGAGGAGGGCGACAGGGTCTCAAGTGGCAGTTACCATAATTTTTTTCTAGAGAAAAGAGAGAGAGAGAGAGAGAGAGAGAGAGAGAGAGAGAGAGAGAGAGAGAGCGAAAAACTGGGTCCCGGAGCTGGTTGGATTAAAGTTTTTTTTAGAGAGAGAAATAAAGACTTTACCACAAGTGCCAGTTAAATTGTGTGTGTGTGTGTGTGTGTGTGTGTGAGAGAGAGAGAGAGAGAGAGAGAGAAACCAAGTTAAATTCATTTCTTTTAGAGAGACGGAGAAAGTAATTGCCTCAAAATGCTAGTTGAGTGAATTTTGAGAGAGAGAGAGAGAGAGAGAGAGAGAGAGAGAGAGAGAGAGACGACTGTATCTAATGTATAGTGGCTTGTAGTTAATTGAATCGAATATAAATGACAGGAGGTTCGTTATTTCTTTATTATGAATCAAACACGCGTGTCTTTTTTAAAGACACATAGAATATACCATAGTTAATATAATTTAATCTTAAATGTATCTTTACCATGATTCTGTGTTAACGTTTTTTCTAATATTTGGTATGGTGCAACCTGGTAATTTGTGTTAAAATTATGGAAAATACATAACGGTGTTCTGCATGTTATGTTATGTTATGTTATATAATATCCGTTAACCATATGGAATTTGAATATTTTTTTCAATAGAAATTTTCTGCTCATGGAATCAAGGCAGTGATGATAGAAACCAAAGCAATATTATCTTTACTATAGAACTGATGTCACCTGAGTTCAGTTAATTTCCATCAACGGATACAAATATAAGTGTATAAAAAGATAATTCCAATATGATTTGTGTCACATAAACCAAATTGTTACTCCTGAATATCTGTCGATCATAAAACTGAAACGTGAGAAAATATGCTTTTTATCAACAGAGTAACCCATCTCTCTCTCTCTCTCTCTCTCTCTCTCTCTCTCTCTCTCTCTTTCTCTCTCTCTCTCTGTTTTGAGGACATGCATGATTTCTTTTATTTATGCGCGGCGCTTGTGTTCTCATGTGTAAAGCATAGGCCTATATAGTTGCATCAATATTCTATGAGGTGGCCGGAGGTGGGAAGCCACCATTTGGGAATGTCTTTTTATATTTATAGACTCGGGTCTTGCTCACTGGATCATTTTCTTGACCGGTTTTGCTTCTTTTATTGTCTTTGTTTGTCGGTCAGCGGAGGATCATCAAATGCAGCATTTGCCGACCATTTGCACTGCCATTGTAGAAGAAATAGATGCAGAAATAGTGTTCCTTTACAGCAAATGATTCAATAGTGATTTTACGGGTATGTTTCTTTCCATGCTTGCGCCATGGCTACTTAGTACGGGATAGCTCATATAGTTCGTAAAAGTCTTCAATATATATATATAGTAAACATATACATATATATAAAACTTAAACGAGTTTTTAGAACCCAATGATACTCGTTTAGACAAATGAAAGAAACTGCTAATAAACAACTACCTACCCTCGATCTGTGACTGAAGCTGAAATGGAAGACTAGGCTAATAAACCCTCGTAGATACAAAAATATACTCTTTATTTCCCAAACTAGCTAACATTAACATGGAACAAAATGAATACATTAAAATGGAGTTAAAATGAATAAAGTCTGAACCCCCCAAAAAACCGTAAACTGTCATTTTCCTCTCCTGCACCAGGTTTAAGTAAATAACCCCCATAAATCTCACTGTCTGATTAACTACGCCATTTTAATAGTCATTACAGTCTTAGAGAACCCATTCTCTTATATGGTGCCATGAACCCATCTGAAAAAGACATATTTATTACACCACTCCAACATGTGAAAGTTAATCAAAATGAATGTGTACGCACCACACTTCTCTTTCTCTTTTCACTTCAAAGGTTAACTTTTCAAAGTCTCATCTTACTCTACCTTATTCGATGGGCGTCCTCAACCCTCTCCCAGGTGTATTCTGCACACTGACACAAGCAATCAATCAGCGTCCTCCCTTCTTTTCATTGCCTATCACAAAGCCCATACACAATACGGTACGAACACACACACAGACACGCCTTGCGGAGTGCCTAGCAACGATGGGTGCCCGAATGATCCAGTCATGTGATCTCTGACATGTTGCCAACCTCAGATCACATAGGTCATCATTCCTGGCTGTTCTTCAAGGAGCCTAGCGCTTGTCACTAAGCGCCTGTCTCCAACCAGAAAAAGCTGAGATTAACAATTCACTACCACACTTTTTTAAAGATATATACATATATATATGCATATGTATATAGTATATACGTACGTATGCACGTATTTGTAATAGCCACACTACCCATTTAACCTCTCGAGTTCTTGACACTTTTTGGATACGCTTGTCACCTTAGATACATGCGCAAGATATATGAAGTAATAATGATGTCGTATCACGCTACCGGAATTCAGAAAGACTTCTCATTTATTGCACTTGTATCTGGGGAGAATGATGCTGAGAAAATGAAAAAAGTACCGGTCTTAACATTTTGCAGATCGTAACCAAACATCAGTTATATACAAATGAACAGTCTAAACAAGTCCAGTCTGATGACCAGAAAGGAATATCTCATTATATAAAAGACAATATCATTCAGTATATTAATCAATTGTGTGTGCACTATGGTAATGAAGTACGCGTTAGGTCTTACAAAAATTTTTAAGCAAGAAAATGTAGAGAAACAGCATGCAGTTGACTGATATGTATGATACAATTCCAAAGTAAACACTTACTATAGTAGATTCACATCAACCGTGCATATGATGTCT
>NC_087201.1:110539196-110549565 GCF_015104395.2 Macrobrachium nipponense
CTGTCTGACGTCACTTTTAAATGAACACCAGGATCCGTCTGCGCATCCTTTAAGGTTATGATCGAGATTAATTAAGGGCTGGTGCCGCTTCTTAATTGTAGGTGTGTATCCTTTCTTAAAACCACGAGCTCATCGAAATTAAATGTAATGAGACGTCAGAAAGTATTCTGACCACGAAGAACACAAGGAATAGTACTGGGTTTGTTAACCAAAGATGATCTATTCATAGAATAAAAAATTGTAAGATGACGAAATTAAAGCTGTAGATACAGAGGAGGAGAGGATATGCTAGATTTCATTTACAAGTAAAAGAAACAATCTCATCTTGTTACTTTTGTAGGAAAATAGGTATGAATAACTAAAACTTTTACCTTGAAAGCTGTGTGCACGATTCCTTCAGTAACAGGGACTTGCTTGCTGATAAACACCAATATGTAAGCACTGATCCAGAACTTACTTTTATTTTACGCTTTCACCTTTTCTTCGTTTATTACAATTATTATCATTATTATTACTAGCTGCTGTACCCGGCGTTGCTCGGGATAACAAGAGGGATGCCGTCCGTGATGACGACCCCCTATAGGGCGGATTATGCAATCATTTTCAGAACAAGAAATCACTTGTGATCCTGTCAAGTCAAAGAAGCTGTGAAAAATCCGAAGAGTCTGCTGTTAACTCCGAAAGCTGTAAACAATGGGGGGGGGGGCCGGGGGGGGGGGGGGGGGGGGGGGGGGGGGGGTTATGAAAGGGAGGGATTAAAGCCCCTTTAGAAACGGCCCTCGAATTTTCGGATATTGACTAAAATCTTCCTGGTGGAGGGGAGTACATCGTGAAAATTTGGTAGCCCTAGCTTTTATAGTCTGGGCGTGCATAACGAACAGACAGACAAACAGAGGGACAGAAATTGCCTCATACATTATATATATATATATATATATATATATATCATATAGTACATATATATATATATATATATATATATATACAATATATATATATATATGTATGTATATATATATATAATATATATATACTAATATATATATATATAATATATATATATATGTATATATAATATAGATTATTATTATTATCATTATTCGAATTGTTAAAACATTTATGTGGCATATACGACAAAGGACCACAATACGGCACAAGATTCTACAAACTAGAATGTGCAGGTGTAAATAAAAAAAACATGAGAATAGAAACAGAAGACACCAAACAAATGCATATAGCTTATGAAACAAAAAGAATAAATGGCTTGTGAAAGGGTTGGGTGATAGCCAGGAATTTAGAAAATAACCGAGTGTGATGTAATCTTTGTTCAATTACTGTGATAACCATTGCTTAACAGTTAGGGAAAGAGGCAAAGATAAAATTTGCACCCCTTATACTTTCTATAGATTGGCATTTTCGCTCTTCCCACCCTATAAAATACAACTTGGTTGAATTGTGAAATGTTGATGTCTTTTAATAAAACTGAATTTCGTAGATAGTTGCTCTTCCTGAGCCTCTGAAATTATTATTCGAACTTTCGCTCTGGAAGTTGGTATATATATATATATATATATATATATATATATATATATATATATATATATATATATATATATATATATATATATATGTATATATATATATATTTAAGTATATAAACACGTGTATATATAAAATCATATATATTTACATATGCATATTATATATATATATGTATATATATATAGATAATATATATATATATATATATATATATATATATATAGCGAGTGTGTTCCTGTATGCATGTGCACATGAAAATAATAAACATACGTTAGATCATCCTCCACATAATCGTTAATGAAATTTGGACGGCGTCGTCAGGGCCAGGGACGTCATTAAAATGAAGAAATGCAAAATAAAGGCTTCGTAATTCCGATGGAAGTAATAATATAACAACGGCCGAATTTACGCCGGCAAACGTCCGAAGACAATAATTATTTTCATTGTCATGAAATTAATCACGTTATTCATGTTATGTTCCAGTGATCATGGGTAACACGTATCATTACGATATAATTTTGTAATTCAAGTTCATATATTTTTCGTAATAAATATGAATGCGACACTGGAACGTGCAGACAGCCTTGTATATAGTGTGCTTGCTTACATAGACACACACATACACACACGCGTGTATCCAAGTACGAATAGATTAATATCTGCACTAATACACAGTTCTCAAACTTTACATACTATTCTATGATAACTAAACTACAGACGATCACCAGAAAGTTTACATGCAGTATACAAAAAATCCCCTCTGGGAATTTACGCATAAATACACACACACACATATATATATATATATATATATATATAATATATATATATACTATATATATATATATATATATATATATATATATTATATATATATATATATATATATATATATATACTTATATATATCACACACACACATATATAGCATATATAATATATATATATATATATATATATATAATATATATATATATTGTCACAAACATTAGCGTTCATATGCTTGCGGAAGCAAATCTGTTTCCCCCTTCGTCCCCTATTGAGAAGGATGCTCAGGGTCATTAGCGGTCAATTGTTAGGAAGTGTTCTTTTACCTGCCCTCAACTTCTGCACCCATGCACCTGCCTCCTAGAATTAGTTTTCCCTTTGACCTGACCCTTGTAAATCCTCAGGTAGTTCCCCCACTAATTTATTCCCTTATGCTCTCAAAACTCAAAAGATTTATGCTTTGCATTCCTTTTCTGTCATCTGTGATACTTGCCCTCATATGGCTTCTATTCCAGGTACCTGTCAAATTTGAAGCATCCCGATGAGACCCAAACAATAGGCCAGCCATGTGTAATCACAACAAGAATAGAATGTTCTATCGTTCCTCATTTGGTACATAGAGGGGCATTGTTGCAGTGCAGCAGTAGTAGCAGGAGAGAGGAATTGCTGCCGGACGTTTGTGTCCTATAGATGATGCTTCTCCTACGTCTGTAGATGTTGCTGATTGTTAGTCTGTCCATGTATGCACCTCTTACCTGCTGATACCTGAGGACTTGACGAGAACTCCATACCTCGACACCATTCGATGCTGCACCTTTGGAAGGTTGGTCGTGCATATCATCACTGATGATTTTCTGCACCATGAACTTGTAGCCAGAGGAGCATCTCCTTCTCTCACCACATTCTCCCTGGGTTGAGACCGATTGCAGTGCCATCCATTGAAGTTTTCTGCACACTGCAGACTGGCTCTGTCCCTATACACATCTCGCCTACAACCTAAGGTAAAGTGAGTGGAAGTATTATGGCAGCTTCACCATATTCCCATACATTGTTTCTAGCTGTTCTACTGTTTTCCAAGCCCTTAACTTCGCAATCTCACTTAGAGATTCCCATTGTGTGACCTCTGGTGAACTTCAGTGTAAATTATTGGAACACCAGTTAATGTAATGTTACCCGTTATTACTGTGATAGAGTTTATGAGTGATTTGTGTAGATTTCACTTTCTGAAGTATTGCTGTTTTCTCTGGTGTTTTCCATTTGACTTCACTCATCATCCCCTCATACGTTACAACGATCCCTACATTACTAATCCATTCATGAGTGTCCTGGTTGTGTCATACCATTCCCTTACAAGCACCCTATTCCCTTTCAGTTTTGATTTTATGATTTTAACCTGTTTGGTTAATGTACATATCCGCAGTATTGTAGCACATTGTTTTGTGGTTGCTATCTACTATAGTAACTGAGAGTGCCACGGAGCTATAGTGCTTGCTCCTGTATATTTCTTCTGATCCCCTTTAGTGAATTATACGCATTTTAGCGGACATTCTAAGTTTACCTCATACCCATAGTAGTTGTTGGTAAAGGTAATTTAATTTCACCAAGGAACTCTTTTTTTTTCCTTTTCACTGATAAGTGACGAACTTAAGGCATATTGCACTCTATGCCTAGGTCCAGATTAGAGCTTCCCATTTCCATTATCCCATCCACCCTATCACGTGAGATATATATATATATATATATATATATATATATATTATAATATATATATATATTATATATATATTTATATATATGTGTGTGTGTGTGTGTGTGTGTGTGTGTGTGTGTGTTTTACCACATTTTATGCATACACACACGCACACACACACACACACACACACACACACACACACATATATTATATCTAAGATATATATATATAATATATATATATATATATATATATATATATAGCTATATATCTGTGTGTCCGTATGTACCTGTCCATGCGCAAAGAGAATTATACCTACATTCACACCAAATTAATTGTTTCTGTTCGTAATTAAACTTTTTGTATGCTTCTTTTGCAAAAACGATTCTTTTTCCTTAAGTGTGCATTGTCTTAGCTATTCCTTTATTTAATAAGTTTTTCTTACCTTGCTGCATATCGTTTTCTTTCTCGACGTATTCTTGAGAGATATCGGTTTTATTCCTCCGTTGCATGTTATTTCACCTATTTCTCATACATGAAATACATCTTTGCCTTATTTCATATTACCTCTCTTATTCTTCTTTTCGATCAGTATATTTCTTTTCTCAATGGCAACTATTTTTTGTTTGTTTTTCCTTTTTAATATACTTTCTTATTTCTTACGTTTTCCTTTTTCGCGAATATTTTGCCTATATTTCTGATTTTTCCTTAGTTTTCTTCATTGCTAATAAATGATACCTAAAATTGATGCATTTTCTCCCATAGTATTTCATCTACTCTTAGATAAAGGTCATTTCACTTTTTATTCATATAAATTCAGGGATAAATCTCATGATTATATAGTTAGACGATATCAGACCAAAATTTAAATGTCATGAATAATTCCTAGATCGTGATAGATCCTCGAAGTCGTGTTAGAATTTCGAAGCCGTGCTAGAATTTCTCCGGATAGCATGATCAGAAGAGCTATCAGGTTCACCTGCAGTGAGGTCGTAACTACGTAATATCTGCGGGGCTGAAAGACTCACGCTATCTCATAGCAGCAGATGTTCAAGCTAATCGAAATCTGAGCATTGTCAAATATAATGCTAAATTGTGTATTCAGGTGACGTTTAAGTTATTCTATTTTTTAAATGATCCTTGGTAAAAATTCTCTCTCTCTCTCTCTCTCTCTCTCTCTCTCTCTCCTGGATTTTTGAAATTTGTATTTATCTCTTTTACACACACACATACACTCACGAATACATATACAGGCACACACGTACATATAAATACACTTATGTTTCTTATGCATTACACGTTTTTTATAATTTTGATTTGTCTCATTCCATTCCACCGTTATTCTATCGTATGAAATGGTAACTTCTAATTTATTCTACCTGATAACATCCATTATGATTAAAACTTAAAACTTTAGTCATACGTTCTTTATATTGCAAATGATATTTCCATGTTAATGCATAATAAATAATCCCTCCACATATCACCTAGCAGTTCAATTATTAGTTTCAGGCCATTTCCTTAGGGTTGTCTAATTCATTACTGGTTCGGAGTAATTTGCTGAACTACCTGCGGCAAAAGACTGATCATATTGGACTTCCGGACGTATCTAATACCGTTTGGGCTAATGCTGCTTCTCAACTGCTAATAATGTTAATATTTCAAAAATATATAATACACTGAAACGGGAATATCATTTGTTACTTTTCCTCACACTTGGTAATTAAATTAAATAAAATGCATTTAATTTAAATCTCTTGCCTTGAAATTTTAAAATGAAAATATAATATTATTGTTCAATCACTTATATATTAGGAAATCTTAGGTCACTGAAGAAAGTCCTTTATCCCATTTCTTTTTTTCTATTTTAGTATTACCTACCTGTAAGGCCACCCTGATTTTAGCTATCGTACAGTTTTTAGTTACAGATAACAGTTCTTCATTCTGTGCCAATGCTTTAATCCAAATTAGTGACATTTTTTTTATTGCTGTACTGTAAGCGTTTAACAAATTTACCAACATAAATTTTCATAGAATACTCGTATTTATAGAGTAAGCATTCGGCTCAAGTGCCATCTCAGTAAGTTCACGAACACAGACAAGTAAAAATCGGTACGGGAGAGCGGAAAAGAACTGCTTATTATCAGTGTAAATATACAACCATAGCAAAGCAGAGAGACAGCGGTGGTGGGTGGGAGTCGGTCGTCAGCAGATGTAAATAAACTAAAGGCAGCGATGTGTTGGGTCCGGGATTGTCAATACAGATCGCATTTGCTGATATCACGTCTCCAATAAATATACTTGGAGGAAAGGTGGTCGGTTTATTACTGCTTTAATTACTATAAACAGCGTGAAGGAGACAGTGTGGTCCTCCTGAAGGTCTCTATGACAACTTGGTTATTTGTGCAACGAATTCCTGGGAAATCTATTTATGCTGGGATTTTATAGCCGACATGAGGTCTCTTGGTAAAAAATTATGTTTACATCGGCGCGTGTATGTTAAAACAGGATTTCTCAGGAGAGGCGGACTAAATGTGGATGAAACTTAGCAGCTTTATCATTAGGAGACCTCGAAATTGTTAATTTTCGAGAGAAATCAACTCTGATTCAGTGATTTGTTGACATGGAGACTATCTCGCCTTTAAAAAAGATATTTTTTGTTTTCGAAATAAGTTTCTGCCAGCTATATGCATGTGGCCTTCTGTTCATATTACTTGCTTATTGCCCATATATTACAAATTAATGCATTCATCGGGAACTGTTCACTTTTTCACAGCTAGGTGGCCTTCCTTAGCTGAGGTATGCTTTCCACTGGTGTCTGATGTAGCATGGATTTTTCGTAACCCAGGAGAGTATTGGTTCTCAACTGAGCTGAACTATGACAACAATTAAGATGTAACACATCGAAAGAAAGACTTTCATTGGGTCTCTGTTTTTGATGCGTGCTTTTAACTTTTGTACATTTCTGCGAAATTATTTATGTATACACACACACACACACACACACACAAATATATATATATATATATGGTATGTATATATATATATATATATATATATATATATATATATATATATATATATATATATATATATACTAAATATATATTATGTTAAAAGACTTTTGAACTTTATATAATGCTGTCTTGTTAGGTTACAGTAAAGCGTTCACATTTACATACATCGAGCTACAAATGTCCTTTAATATCCAATTCGCTCTACCTCAGAATTCACTTTGTTGGCCGAGTCGATAATGTCACTGGAGTCCTTATTTCTCCACAGCCCTCTGGGCGCTGGTTCGAACCCACGAGAGGACGAAATCAATATCAACTAGAAAATTCCCCTTCGGTTAACATATATGAAAATATATTAAATTCCGAGGTGGAGCGAATTGGAAATTAAAAAGACATTTGTAGCTCGATGTGTTTATACGAATCACAGTGATGTGATAAAAAGTCACACACACACACACACACACACACACACACACATATATATATGTATATATATATATATATATATATATATATATATATATGCATGTATGTATGTATGTATGTATGTATGTATGTATGCGTGTGTGTTAATGATCGAATGCATTATGTTGTGGTTATTCTTCGCCATTCAAAGCAAAATGGTATGCTTTTTATCTTCATTAATATTTTTATGTGAAAATTGTGCTAAGAAAACATTATTCGTCGATTCTCCTTGGCATGGATGCTCTTACTTTTTTCGATGTTTTTGCTTCGAATTTACATTATAACTGACCATCCGCCTGCCTGTGTTTGTGTTTTGGCATGGTAACACTGCGTCGCGGGCTTTAAATAGTTACGCCATGTGTAAGTTTTAGGTAAATAAAAGGATATCTGGGTGTACATTTGCAACTGAAAAGTGTTTTAATAATTTACTGTATGCGAATTGCACCGTTAATATTCGAAATAGGATATTATTTAAAGCCCGGGGCGCACCACAGGCGGATGGACAGATGGAAAAAAACAGAGTATAGTTGAACGAGGCCACGTATCTAGACTTTAACAGGTCTTGCCAGAGGAGTTAGGTTTAAAATGGAGTGAAAAATAGATGGGGGAGAGGGTTGAGGAGGAGGAGGAGGAGGAGGGAAAAGTTAATGAGAAAAATACTAAGGTAAAATCTGCATGCAATTTGCAATTCCAGAACCTCTTCGCCGAATGTGATTCTCATTTTTTTCTTGCATTTCCTTTAGGTCTGTCAGGTTTAACTGTTTATTTTGGAAAATATTTCATCTTGATAAGGTTCAAAATTGTTTTAACATCATAATTTTTCATTGCAACGGTTATGGCTTGAAACCTAATGCTAAAATTGAGACGTTTCCTACACCAGCGAAAATAAATAATTGGTTTTATGATTCGTCCTTTGAATCATTATTTTTGAAAAAGCAAAGAATTGCCAGCAAAGCCTATTGGTCTTTTGAGACACATGTTGAGGTCCAGAGCAATATCATATGTTAATGTTAAGCATATTTCTTTAAAATATCCCAGTCCTATTAGTAAAAGACATTATTGTTTCTGGATACGAACTTTTTATTCCTGACTTTGTTTATTGACATGTTCATCTCTTGTATGCGTCTGTTAGTTACATTTATGGTGTCATTTTCATTGTGAAGTATGTATCCTTAGAGGCGCATGGATCACGACTAAAGAACCATGAGTAGAAAGAGAGTTCTAACATTTCTTTGCCTTCACAACATGGATGCAGATTTAATCAAATCCTTTATAAAAAAAAAAAAAAAAAAAAAAAAAAAAAAAAAAAAAAAAACCCCCCCCCAAAAAAAAAAAAAAAAAAAAAAAAAAAAAAATTTATAAAAGCTCTATGATGAAATAAGTGATATTATTGATTATCATTTTTGGTGAAAAAGGTCTAATCCTTTTAAAGAATTTTAATGATAATGATATGATAAAAAAAATTATAAGACTGTCATTAACAGTTAGTTAAATCATTGCCATCATAGTGCAAGTGGTCACAATAATGGTAGTTGTAATAGAATCAACATAGTTGTAGTAGTAAACGACAGTAATACTAGTTGTAGCGGTTAATAGTGGTAGCAGCGGTGGTCAAATGAAAAAAAGAAAAAAGAAAGAAATGGAAGATATCAAAGACACTCCGCCATTAGAACTAATGAATTAACCACGGCAGGAAATTGAAAGTTCGGGGAGACAGTTAGGCCAAGCATACCGAGAGTTCTGTTTCAGTACGTTTTCTCAAGGATTTAATCAGCTTTTTGTATAATAATACTTGTGAGTTGTTGTTACACGTACACTGCACTACGCTGATGCGCATGCACACACACACACGATATATATATATTTATATATATATATATATATATAATATATATATATACATAAATAATTGTATGCATATGCTATATACTATACAATAATTATCACATAGTATATACTATTTATATGTTATATATATATGCATTTATATACATATATATGTATATATATATATATATATATAATATATATATATATATATATATATATATATATATCATCATCATCATCATCATCATCATCATCAAGCCATTGTTAGTCCACTGCAGGACAAAGGCCTCAGATATGTCCTTCCACTCCCGTCTGTTTATGGTTTTTCTATGTCAGTCTCTACCCGCAAATTTTCTTAGCTCGTCGATCCATCGTCTTCTCTTCCTTCCCCTGCTTCGTTTGCAATCTCTAGGGATCCATTCTGTTATTATTTTCGTTCATCTATACTCTAACATTCTCATTATATGTACTGCCCAAGCCTATTTCTTTTCCTAACTCGTTTTTAGAATATCCTCCACTTTAGTTTACTCTCGTATCCATGTTGCTCTTTTTCTGTCTCTTAGTCTTAATCCCATCATTATTCTTTCCATAGCTCTTTGAATTTTTACTAGCTTATGTTCTAACGCTTTAGTAATGCTCCATGTTTCTGATGCATAAGTTAATACTGCTAGGATCATGTGATTGAATACTTTTCTTTTCAGGGAAAGCGGCATTTTACTTTTCATAATCTCATTTTGTTTACCAAAAGCTCTCCATCCCATGCTTGTCCTTCTTTTAATTTCGGTTTCATGCTCTTGGGAAACACCTACTGTCTGTCCTGAATACGTATATTCAGTAACAATCTCTAGAGGTTACATTCCGTATTTGTTGGCTGTCTGCATGTTCATTGAACATTATCTTAGTTTTATTCATATTCATTTTCAGTCCTACATTTTTGCTTTCTCTATTCAAATCATCTATCATCTGTTTGTAATCCCCCCCCATGATTCACTGAGTAGAACTATCTCATCTGCAAAACTTAAGTTGTCAACTACCCCCCTATTAATGTTAATTCCTA
>NC_087201.1:110555065-110562565 GCF_015104395.2 Macrobrachium nipponense
AATAAAAAATAAAAAGCATTATTAAAATTAAGGAATAGTTAAAAAAGACACCTTGTCTCAACGACGTTCGGTTGCTGTAATGGGAAACGCATCGAAAGTAAACAAGAAGAAGGGCCTGATTTAAGCTATGTACAAGGGAACAGATGAAGAGTGGTTGTTCAAGGTTGGAACTAGTTTCTTTATAGCTAGAGATTCTAAAATTGGAAGGTGATGTGCGTATGGACTTGATAACAATATTTTAAAATTCTTATAGTTTATACTATTTTCACAAAATTTCCCATGATTTCTAATGTTAGATAGTTCTGGGTTGGACAGTTTACACCCTGTACGGAAACTAATGCCCATATGTGCATCACATCTCACCTTAAGCAAGCGGCGCGTGTTTCCAACGTAAGTCTGCCTATTGCATCGGCAGCAAGTTTAAATGTAGACAACGCCGGATTGCATTAAAGGAGGTAATCTCTCTTTATGACGCAACATATTACTGATAGTTCTAGGGTTCATTAAGATAAACTTAACATCAACAGCTGGAAAATGATTGATTAAAATTCTCCTTAAGTGAGGTAAAAAAGATGTGTCATACATATAAGGAAATCGTATATAAAACTTGAGTTTCTGGGCCAAATGTATTGCTGCTGGAGGATGAAATGAAATTTCCAAAGTTTTCCTGTCATATTTCATAAAGAAATTAGGAGGGTAACAATTTGATTTAAAATAATCGTAAAGGATTCCGATTTCTTTGTGGAAAAGACTCCAATCAGAAGTTAATGTTATTTCATTTTTTAGAGTAACTTGTATTTCAATGTTGTGAATTTCCTTGTATTACTTTATTCAATGTGTTGTTTTTTTTATGTCAACAAAAATGATTTAATGCTGTATTGTATATCAGAGTTTTATCTTTTAGATTTAGCACCTGGATGATGAGAAAACATTGGTCTCGAAAACGTCGCAATATGAAATAAAGTGACATATGTTTAATGCTGTCTTCTTCAACGCCTTCTGATTTAATATATATATATATATATATATATATATATATATATATATATATATATATATATATATAAGGTTTAGAATACGCTATACTGGAACGCTGCTTTTCACAATATCCTTTATGCTGTTTTAGTCTTATCATAACACTATTACTCCGTAGCACTAATATAGCATCATTAGTGGAAAAGTTCACAAATTCTTACTGGTACGGAAAATACTATGAGACTCGTTCAGTTCCTGCGCGTTATTTGGTTTAAATGAAACACACACAAGAAAAAACGAAAGTTAACTGCAAATCAAATTTGAGGCAAGAGCAATGACGAAGTAAGAAGAGATTACGTTCTTTGTAGAAATCATCAAATAAAATCACTGAAGAGAAAGATAAAAAAAAAGGAATATTCAAAATGATAATAATGATACTGTAGCATAAAATACCACAGAACTACTGTTCACGTCGTAATTAAATGATGCCTGGTAGAGTTAGAAGACAGCGAATGGAGGAGGGTGAAGAAGTATGGGTTTAAAAAACTGCAATGAAGGATGGAACTGAGGTGGTTTAGTTATAGAGAGTTGGTTATTGTTGTTTGATATGGAGGCCTCTAACAAGGAAAGCGAATGCTTGTTTTTCGGTTGTCATAATATTTGAAAATCGCTGTATTTTATGTGATAGTGGCAGGCTGTTGCATGGAATTTACAATTTTTAAACTAGTACGATGGCTGACGCCCTTATGAGAATCGATGCGCACCTTAAGTATATATATATATATATATATATATATATATATATATATATATTATATATATATAGTATATGTTTTATATATACTATATATATCCTATACATACTACATATAACATATATATGCATATATATATATATATATATATATATATATATATATATATATATATGGTATACATATATATATATATATATATATATATATATATATATATATATAATATATATATATCTAAACCGAAGGGGAAGCCTCAGACGGGATACATGGCGGTAAGGGTTTAAATGATGGAGACATCTGTTTCATGTGGGCGTTTATTTAATGCAACGTTTCAGGGACCAGCCCCATTTTCAAGCTGAAATTTGCAATAATAAAATAAAATTAAAATAATTACTCATCTAAAAAACATACAATTACAATACTTAAAGCATATTAAAAGAACACACCAACTAAACGCAAGTACCATTTCCAGTAGAGGAAGGAAGACGAGTGACTAAAAAAAAAAAATAAAAAACACGAAGGCATCTCTGTTGTTTACGCCAGGTACAGAGGGGTGGAGGCAGTTTGGTTGTTCAGTTTTGGAACAATCGTCTTTATAAAGAGCGATTCGAAGACCGCTAGCTGCTGCGGAGAAGACGCTTTTGAAAGGATCTTTAAGTTTTTATATTCAATATTGACTCTGCATTTCTTTGTGTGGTCACGGATGCTGGAAAATTCAGGAGATGATAATTTGACTCCAGTACGGAAACTCACCCCCCTTCTGCTTGAGGCTCCGATATATTTTCCTAGATCACATCTAGGACAAGTATATAAATAGACAATATTAGATGCCATGAGAGGGTTTAACTTGCTTTTTTGGATATAGAAGTGTCTCGTAATAATTCAGGATTTTACACGTCGATTTTCAGAAAGAAGACGTTCACAGGTTTGGGCAAAAATTTATATAGTTTCTGTAATTTCAATTTTAAGATAAACTCTCTTTTTACTCTTTTCCACAGGGCTTTTTCCCTTTCTTCTGGATGGTCTGAATTCCACAATGAGGTCACCTTTTTAAAGAAATATTTTACTGATAACTGTTATCCTAGTAGTTTATTTTATAAATGCCTTCACAAATTTATGAATATGAAACTTTTACCTAGCAATGCTATTCAGACTGTACCTAGGATGCCGTTCTATGCCAGTGTTCCATTTTTAATCAATTCGAAATTCTATGTCAAAATGCAACAGATTATTAGAACTTACTGTCCGGCCATAAAATGTCAGCTGATCCCAATAAACCCATTGACAATTGGATCAATTTTTAAATATAAAGACAAGTAAAACCCTCTCATGGCATCTAATATTGTCTATTTATATACTTGCCCTAGATGTGATCTAAGAAAATATATCGGAGCCTCAAGAAGACTTCTTAAGGTCCGAATAGATTGCCATAGGGGGACGAGTTTCCGTACTGGAGTCAAATTATCATCTCCTGAATTTTCCAGCATCCGTGACCACACAGAGAAATGCAGAGTCAATATTGAATATAAAAACTTTAAGATCCTTTCAAAAGCGTCTTCTCCGCAGCAGCTAGCGGTCTTCGAATCGCTCTTTATAAAGACGATTGTTCCAAAACTGAACAACCAAACTGCCTCCACCCCTCTGTACCTGGCGTAAACAACAGAGAGCCTTCGTGTTTTTTTTGTTTTTTTTTTTCTTAGTCACTCGTCTTCCTTCCTCTACTGGAAATGGTACTTGCGTTTAGTTGGTGTTCTTTTAATATGCTTTAAGTATTGTAATTGTATGCTTTTTAGATGAGTAATTATTTTAATTTTATTTTATTATTGTAATTTTCAGCTTGAAAATGGGGCTGGTCCCAGAAACGTTGCATTAAATAAACGCCCACATGAAACAGATGTCTCCAATTAAACCCTTACCGCTATATATATATGATATATATATATATATATATATATATATATATAGTACAATATATATATATATATCATATATATATACATACATATATACATATATGTGTGTGTATGTATATGTATGTAAATATATATTTTTATCTTTAGTTTTTATGGAGCGTTTTACCCGGTCATTAACAGTATAAACTCGCTTATATACCTGCCTTTCAAGAGTAATTAGAATCCTCCTTAATTATTTTCAATAATCTAACGTGACACTCGGTAATTAATCCAAGAATTGTGTATTAATCCCTGGTGCTTATTAATAATGATAATAATAATACTCCTACCAACAAGACCCTTCAATGTAGTAATATAAAGTTTTTTCACGGCTAACAACGTCCTCCTCCCATTTTTAGAAGCGGATATTTTGTTGTTTTTATAGATTCTCACAAAAAATTTATATTCATGGCTCATATTCACAATAAGCTTTATCATTTCTGTTAATAACTACCTTATATGATAGAAAAGTAAATTCTTTATAGTTGTCTCCCTTGATTCACACTTTGATATTTAACTGCCTCCCTCCAAAATGATAAATTTCTAAATATGACTTTAGTCTTGTTCCCCAAGATTTTAGAGTCATGGTTAACGTTAACTTTTTATCTGAACTTAGACCTTGACCATGAAATAACCTTGAACACTGGCCTCAGTGGCGGAGCATGCAGGTCACATATGTCATCTCTGTCTTGCAAGGGTCAAAGGTCATAGGTAACTTTTAAGTTCCTAAATCTCACTTTGACCTCTTTGTATGACTTTGACCGTTAGGGCCACCACAAAGTAATGGATCCCGATCCTCAAGATGATATATACGAACATTGATCTTCAAATGCATAAAAAATACAGCGCTTTCAAACTCTGACAAACGGACTGACACAACGATGGATGGTGTGAACAGACAGGTTAATTGCCAACTGTCCCTCAGACGGTAAAACGGGAGGGAAAAAAATAAAAACATATTTTCAGCATGTATCTATTTTTTCTTATTATGCGAGGTCATTTCTTACATTCAATTAAAAATAAGCTTTACTTTTATTTTGCTGATATACAAGTATTATTTTTAATGAAGGAAAAGAAAATTAATCTAATTTACAAATTTCTTACTCATTGTCTTGTGTTGTATCTAATTCCTCATTTACAGACAAGCTTTTCATTAGACAAAAAAAAAAAAAAAAAGTTGAAAAAACAGATGTTATCAGTCTTTACAGAATTTTTCCTTTTCAACTGATGCTTTTTGCGTTAGACAAAAGTAAGAGAACTTATGTCTACCTCATACGGCAAATAACATTATCAGTCAACACATATTTTTTTTTTTTTTATTAACAAATTGATTATATGAAGCGGCAAAATAAATTCGTTAAATATTTCCCCTCATTCATAGACATATCCATCATTACACAAAAAAATATTATTGTATGTGTATTTTCCTCATTCATTACAAAACCATTTTGAGTCTGTGCCTATTTTTCTGACTGACTGACATTTTCTGCTTTATCTGGAAAAATATTAACTAATAAATATCTGCTTTATTTAAAAATGTACGATCTTCATATTTTTCTTCCTCACTCACAGGAATTTTCTATACAAGACTTTAAAAAGTTAAATTAAGATAATATGAAATAAAAAAAAATAACTAGAACGATTTTCAGAACGGTTTTCAGTCCTCCTCCGTTAAAAAAAGAAAAGAAAAGAAGAAAGTCACGTTATGTTGAGGTGGTGCCTTCCCATCCGCTCCGTGGGCCGTTCACTCGCGTGGTCTGCCAGCATTAGCATGACGTCGAGTTAATCTCATTATGAAATGGATCGCGCACTTCCTTTTAATTTCTGCATTTAATGTCAACTGTTGTGACATCTGCATTTGGGCTCCGATGTTTGATAAGAAAAGCATAAAGATAACGCAAGCTTTGTGGCCGTTTGTGCGGCTGGGTTTGTTCTGCAAAATACACCGCGTTCGTATCGCGGAAGAAAATACAATTTTACCTTTACGTAAATGAGACGAAAAAATCATAGTTCTTTCCAGAGAGAGAGAGAGAGAGAGAGAGAATGTGGGTTGGTTTTGGGATAGCAGAGAGAGTGAGACAGAGAGAGAAAAAGAGTTTTGCGTTGGAATAACAGAGGAGAGAGAGAGAGAGAGAGAGAGAGAGAGAGAGAGAGAGAGAGTGTGTGTGGATTGGTTTTGGGATAGCAGAGAGAGTGAGACAGAAAGAGAAAGAGAGAGTTTTGCGTTGGAATAACAGAGGAAAAAGAGAGAGAGAGAGAGAGAGAGAGAGAATGTGGGTTGGTTTTGGGATAGCAGAGAGAGTGAGACAGACAGACAAAGAGAGAAAGAGAGAGTTTTGAGTTGGAATAACAGACGAAAGAGAGAGAGAGAGAGAGAGAGAGAGAGAGAGAGAGAGAGAGAGTTAAGTATAACGAGGCAGAGAAATATCATGTCAAAATTGGAAGATAAAAAAAGAAGTAAATACCCAAAGAATATAATAACAAAAAGTTTTATATGAATCAAAGAAGTTACAAGCCAGGAACAATCTATTTTAGGAAGGATGAGAGAAGTCTTATACAAAGACAAGATAAACAGCAGATGTTGGAATTAAAAGTCACATTGCGCAAACACCTTCGCATTGTTGCAAAAAATAACAGTCTGTAAATCTCATAAATCTACCAATTAAAAAGAAAATCCCAAGCAGTTTAATTCCTGAGTATGACCTTTCAAATTGAAATGTACGCTTTCTCGGCCAGAAATACAACGCAGTTATCATAAACGATGGAATTAGCCGTTTGGTACTAGAAATTTCCCTCTAGCTTTTATTAGCCAGTATTATTTCCATAAGTAAAGTTGGAATGACTTGTGTTGTTGGAAGAGACACTCTTTTAACAACACGCACGAACACATGCAAACAGTATATAATTTATATATATATACATATATATATATAACTATTTATAATATATATATATATATAATATACATATATATATATAATATATATATATATATATATTATATATATATATATATATATACACACACACATATATATTATATATATTATATATATATATATATAATAACTATATATATATATATATATATATATATATATATATATATATGTATAATATATGTATGTATGCGTGTGTGTGTGTTTGGTCACTTATATGCGTGCGTTAATGCTTGCGTGTGTTTGCATGTGCATGAATGAGGATAGACTATTAAGAAGAGGAATATCGTGAGGACTTGTTATATGAATACAAGCACATACGTATGCATGTCTCTGTACCATACATTTCTACCAACTGAATCTCGATTGTAAAGACAAGCGCCAATGAACTCTCTCTCTCTCTCTCTCTCTCTCTCTCTCTCTCTCTCATACTCCGTTTTGGCTTTCAATTCATGGACTTGGCAAGAGCCTCCTCCCGTGGAACTACGGCGCAGTTATTTCCTTACAATGTCGAGCTTATATCTCGAAATTCTCTCTCTCTCTCTCTCTCTCTCTCTCTCTCTCTCTCTCTCTCTCTCTCTCTCTCGTTCTTTATCTGTCGATGTCTCTTTAAGAACTTGAAGATTAACCTTGAAATGCTAAGGGTACAGCACGTGTCTTGATATAGTATGATATTACAAAAAAAAAAATATTCTAGCAATATATAGCGATCAATGTTGGCTATAAAGCAATTTGTAGACTAGTTTCGTCTTCTTAAAAGCACAAGAGCAACTATTGAATATTGCATTTCATTTTAATTCCATATGATATTTCATTTTACTTTCACAAGATCTGGTTGGAACGTAATGGAAAATGGAAAAAAAAAATCGAGGTCAG
>NC_087201.1:110565065-110567565 GCF_015104395.2 Macrobrachium nipponense
AACATATTGGATTCTCGCATAGGTCGGTGAATCCAGAAAATACTTAGAAAGGCAGACAAGTTTAAATTTTTTTGTTTTTTATACTCTACTTCGATTGTGAAGAATACTGGGGATGTAGTGCAGTCTTCAAAACAAAATATTTCACTTTTATCTCAAATTATCTACAGCTGTATAAATTGTTGGAAAAGTGATGCATTCAGACAGAACTCATTTGGAGTCTAGCGTCAGGTAAACCACAATCTTTTCCTGGAGGTGAGGGGGGATCATTATTGCCCAATTTGAAAAGAAATGGGCATAAAGGGACACAATCGTTGATGAAATAACTAGTGCTGAGACAGTCGCAAAAAAGAAAAAAAAATCGGTTTCAAGACAGTATTTATTACAAGACAGTATTTATTGCAGTTCAGGGAAGCCTGTTCACTGATGCACTACATTGTTTCACTGCTCGGACTCTACATACTACCAGATTATGATTGGTAGCTAACTCCTTTTAACCAGACAGAAATGCATTTGCCTAATTTTATAAATGTAGTTAAATTCTAAAATGTGAACATTGTAAACTATGCATGGTTAAATTTCTGTTAGAAATCTTAAAAAAAAAAACACCAAATGTGCGTTGCTTCGAATCCTACTTTGAAATGGTTAGAAATTCTTCATGTATTCCCCGATCGGATTCAGTGTCTGCATCAGAACTCTTGTCAAAGGTAGGAGGACAGTGGACTGTTTAAAATGTTTCGTTGGCTTGATATTTAGGGGGAAAAAAGGCTTGTATTGTGCGAATGGGGCTAATAATAATAATAATAATAATAATAATAATAATAATAATAATAATAATGATGATGATGATGTCATTCAGCCACCACTTCCTTCCTTTTACGACTTCGACAGCGAGATTAATAGTATTTATATATATATATATATATATATATAATGATATATACATTACATATATATATATATATATATATATATATATATATATATACATACATATATATATATATATATATAATATATATATATATACATATCTATATATATATATTTTTATATATATATGAAAATAATTACACATCGAACCGTGATCCATTTATATATCAATCAAGCTACAAATGTCCTTTAATATCTAAATTCACTTACCTCCCAAATGATATATTTTCATATATGTACGCCGAAGGGGAATTTTTTTTTAGTTGATAACAATTTCGTCCCCCATGGGATCGAAACCACCGTCCAAGTGGACGGGGACGAAATCAGGACAGTCAGTGACGCTATCCGATCAGCCAACAGAGACGCTATAAGTTCATATCGATTCTGACCTTACAAATCACCCTCGACCTCGGTGCTTTCGTAATTAGAATCGATATGGAACCCCGTCTACCATGTTAGCCAATTCGAGCGTTTGACAGCACGTAGCCTTTTGTTATGAATAATTATCACATCGAACCGTGATCCATTTATATATCAATTCAAGCTACAAATGTCCTTTAATATCTAAATTCACTTTACCTCCCAAATGATATATTTTCATATATTGTACCGAAGGGGATTTTTTTAGTGATAAACAATTTCGTCCCCCCATGGGATCGAACCACCGTCCAAGTGGACGGGGACGAAATCAGGACAGTCAGTGACGCTATCCAATCAGCCAACAGAGACGCTATAAGTTCATATCGATTCTGACCTTACAAATCACCCTCGACTCGGGTGCTTTCGTAATTAGAATCGATATGGAACCCCATCTACCATGTTAGCCAATTCGAGCGTTTGACAGCACGTAGCCTTTTGTTATGAATAATTATCACATCGAACCGTGATCCATTTATATATCAATTCAAGCTACAAATGTCCTTTAATATCTAAATTCACTTTACCTCCTCCCAAATGATATATTTTCATATATGTACCGAAGGGAAATTTTTTAGTTGATAACAATTTCGTCCCCCCATGGGATCGAACCACCGTCCAAAGGTGGGAAAGGGGACGGGGACGAAAACATCAGGGACAGTCAGTGACGCTATCCGATCAGCCAACAGAGACGCTATAAGTTCATATCGATTCTGACCTTACAAATCACCCTCGACCTCGGTGCTTTCGTAATTAGAATCGATATGGAACCCGTCTACCATGTAGCCAATTCGAGCGTTTGACAGCACGTAGGCTTTTGTTATGAATAATTATCACATCGAACCGTGATCCATTTATATATCAATTCAAGCTACAAATGTCCTTTAATATCTAAATTCACTTTACCTCCCAAATGATATATTTTCATATATGTACCGAAGGGGAATTTTTTAGTTGATAACAATTTCGTCCCCCCATGGGATCGAACCACCGTCCATTTACTTTCATAATTTACTTTTTATTAAAGAACTTATATCTACCGATGTATTAATCTCATTTAATCTCTTATCATATTGAAATCAGTATCATCATCAATTCACTTCTAAAGTCTTTCGAAAATTATGCTCCTACTCCAGAGGATAAGACTTTTCTT
>NC_087201.1:110575065-110582565 GCF_015104395.2 Macrobrachium nipponense
TGAACTGTTATTATTATTATTATTATTATTATTATTATTATTATTATTATTATTATTATTATTATTATTATTGTTGTTGTTGTTGTTGTTGTTGTTGTTGTTATTATTAGTTATTATTATTATTATTATATTATTATTATTATTATTATTATTATTATATTATTAATTATGTATTATAAGCAATTGCTGTTTCAACGGCATTTAACTTGAAGAAAGTCTTCTGTACAAGCTACAAGAAGGACTCCTTCCATATTATTATTACCGGTCTTATCTTGTTTGCATTTGTCACTGTCGAAAATACAACTCTCCAAAAAATTTACTACTGGAATTATCATGAGTTAGTCTACTGGAATCCTGTCATCAGTCGGTTGACAACCCATTTACATTGATCTCAAATTGGCCCTGACTCTGGGCCACCTGTGGGACATAGCTAATGACAGCGTTCATATAGAAAATGCCCCCTTTTTTTTTCTTTATAACTGCAGCCTCAAACATCCAGTTCTTTGTTAACTGTCTTTACAATAAATACCTGTACCACGTTATTCACGATATCAACAATCATGATAGTTGCCATCTTTGACATAGAGACAAATATCCCCCTGTAACATTGTAACAGATTAGCGTGACTTGTAGTTCAGAGTTCGCACTGGGAAAATTTGAAAAGACAACAAATCCTTTATTGTTATGAACTCACCCAGCTTCCTCCTCATCAAAATAGAACTACAGATTAATACTTGTTCACTTGTTTTCTTTACTCTTCTTCCTTTTCTTAAGACATTCGATGCAACTTCCAGCTTTTTGTCCACTCTCAGTTTCCACACAATCTAAGAAGTATCTTCATCGGGTATAATCCGGTGCATTTGTGTGTATATTGCATGACCACCAGTTCCTCTAAACGCTGAAACCAGTGTAGGACGCAGTCCGTTCCTCTTTAATTTTCCAAGGTCTTCCTGCTTCGTTGTTGTAGTCCTCACCGATTCATTCATTCTTTTTTTCTTTGTTTACATCTATTTTGGAGTAACGGGGTACGGGAATCTTCATTAATCAGGGAAAAGAAAGACCTGTCATTCGAAGATCGAGCGTCAATGCGACAGTCGACTCTTGGTCCCCTTTCCATTGTGCACCGTCTGATTTTGTCAATCGTGCCATTCTATCAAGATAAAATGAAAATATAATTTCATAAACTAACCACCGTTTTCCATGAATACCTTCATTCATAGGTGTAAACAATGCAAAAAGAACAATATAATTCTGCATGAAAAAATATGAATTGCAATCCTTTATTGCCTAAACTTTCTTTAGGTAAAAGTCATACGAAATCACAGTTCATTGATGACAATCTCGAGTGCCAACCAATGATATTAAGATCTTGATATTCATACTCTAATACAAATACCTTTCAGACCAATAATCTGAACTCATTTTCTTTATAGTGGAACTTAGTTTCTCAAAAGCATTTATTTCGCCAACGTTAGCTTTAACCATGACATTTGCAACAGTTATAAGGATTATTTTAAATAAATTTTTCATCAATTCACGTAATACTCTACGCGTGGTAAAGCAAGTTTACCTTATGCATCTGACCCAACCGGCGATTTCAAAAAGCACAAAATCGAATGGTTTCATAATTGTGAATGGACTTAAGCCTTCCCTTGCATTAGTTGAAAATTGGCCTAATGCAAACGACAATCTTTTATGGAAAAAAATCCTTAACGAACAGAAAAAAAAATCCGAATAAAAGAAAATTATAGAAACCCTTTTCCACTTCAGAAAATAATTGCCCCATTGTAAATGGCATGTGCTGCAACCCTTAATTTATAACCTATAGTTTAATTTCACATTGAGTGAACTGGCTTTATTCCAGGGTCTTGCCCTTGACGTTGTATCAATGGTAACCCCAAAGATGTGCAATACAAATGTATTTCAAACTAAGCAAAATTCCTGTTCTGCAAATTGGCAATATAAGCAAAAGATATCGGTCTCCTAAACTACGACTATGATTATCATTATTAAAATCTCTCTTTTTGTACTGCTGTTTCATCATTTTTTATCACTGTTATTAATAATTCACCTGATTGCACTACTATATTATTATTGCTATTCTTATTATTATTATTAAAGGTACCTCTGCTTGGAGGCCTAGTTAAGAGCTGGGTAGTTTTAAAAAAGGTAATGTTAGTCCTTATAATGTACAAGCATTGTGTAAATGTCAATACTTTTATTTAATCAGCTTTAATATTGTTTTATAAAATGAACCAACAATTAACCAGACCTCCAAGCGGAGATACCTTTATTAATTATAATAATAATGATAAAATATAGCATTGACATGAGAGTATTTCTTAATAAGAGTGATAAAGAAATAATGAAACAGCAGTCCATGAAGAGAGATTTTAATAATGATCATCATAGAAGTAGTTTAGGTGACTCTTATATATGTTTTCTTGCCAATTTGCAGAGCATAAATTTTGCTTATATTGAAATATGTTTGTATTAATCACGTTTTAATATTGTCTGTTTTGTGGGGATGTTGATGCAGTTAGTTTGAAAATTGAGTAAAGTTATTTTTCAATATATTTTTACTCTCAGACTGTATATCAATTATCTGTTAATCTCTCATTGACAATTTTAAGATCCCCCAGTTAATGTGATTTCCATAAAAATCATTTCTTCAAACCAAATATCCGGTCATTTTCATTTTGTACATAATATTAATTTTGTACATAACATCTGTGAAACCGAGCGAAGAGACCCGATATTACTATGATATCGAAAGTCTGTTTTCATCCATCCCCCGAAGTTCCTCCTGTCTGCAGTTGTGAAGACCTTAATCGTGATCGCAAGGTGTCCGTTGCATCATCAACGCTTCTTCCAAATAGTTGATTGCTTCCGCAAGCAGCCACGTCAAAATTATGTCCCAACGACAATCCAGCAATCTTGTTCAAGGATTAGCGAGAACAGCTGACATGTCTCTGATCACTCAGCTGTCTTGAGGCAGACTGAAATCGAGAATATTGCGGGATTCTCTACATAGGGATATCACAAAGGTGCTGGTCAGGAAGTGTCTCGTAACCGAAAGATAACGAAGTGTGTATGTGCGCACGCTCGTGTGTGTGTGTGTGTGTGTGTATGTGTGTGTTGTATAAATACTTCCTAGACCTTCTCAGGAACCCGTCAGAAAATTTCAAAACCGGTAGCTTCGAAACAGAAGGTAGAGTGCCCTATTCAATAACATATTATGACTGACGTTGATACCAACTGAGGCTCAGTTCGTTTCAAGCTTTTCTCGGTTCCCAACAATTATCATATACAGAATTTGCGAACTTTCTTATTTAGATTCATGTTCTTCTGAAGTGGTAGAGCAATGGCAAGCCAAGTTGCTACAGTTGCAACAGAAGTTCGGGTGGGGACAACATTTGTGACCTAGTGAAGGCTGTCGATTTGTTTGATTTTCTCAGCTGTTTTAACTTTGGATTTCATTTTAGCTGAAACTTATACTCTTACTCTGTATATACTTATTATTTTTATTTCATCTTCTCTCTAAGGTCCCTTGACGCTTGTGTGCATGCGTGTCTGCGTTTACGTATATTTTTATTATGTAAATATTTTTTCTGATAAAAAAAGGTGGACAGAGATGGGAGAGAAGGTTAGGATAGAAGTCAAGATAGAATCTTGACAGACTTAATAAATGCTGATGATGTTGCTTTAATCAGTAAAAGGCCGTAAGATTCACAAAGCTTGCTTAATAGAATGCATCATATATCTAAGAGTTGACAAAGAATTAAACAGGATGAATCTTATAAATAGCTTGGAAAAATTATATCCAGTTTTAATTTAGTGAAACACCAAAAAATGGCAAATCAAACAATGGGCAGACTGAATAAGATTTATAATTCAAATAGATTGAAAAAAATTACGAAAGTAAGGTTTGCATAAATACACTACCACTTGTAATACTATATGAATATGAATCCAGGTTTGATAATGGAACTACTCTTAAAAGATATCGTCGCTATGAGAATAAAACTGTAAGAGGAACAATAGGAGCCAGATGGTAGGAGGGAATTAGATATCAAACCATAAGGAGAATTTCTAAAGAAGTTCTGTATTCTGTAAGTAGATGAGTTGGTGATGGAAAGAAGATGGACACGTCCCTCGCTCAATCGTGGGAGAATGATAACGATAGCGTCAGCTGGGCTCCGGTGGTCATCGGAAGATCTATGAGTCCCA
Source organism: Macrobrachium nipponense (assembly GCF_015104395.2). NCBI lineage: Eukaryota > Metazoa > Arthropoda > Malacostraca > Decapoda > Palaemonidae > Macrobrachium > Macrobrachium nipponense. Next base: position 110,579,296 of record NC_087201.1, read on the forward strand.
GACGTACGTACTTGGATAACGAAGAGAACGGAGGTGGAGAAGAGTGAAGGATTAGTGAAAGATAAGGTGCTCGAAAGACGTAGACTATATGATATATATATATATATATATATATATATATATATATATATATATATAATATATATATATATATATATATATATATATATATATGTATATATATAATATATATACATATATATATATATATATATATATTATATATATATATATATATATATATATATATATATATTACATATCTATATATATATATATATATATATATATATATATATATAATATATATGTATATATGTGTACATATATATATATATATATATATATATATATATATATATGTATAATATGTGTACATATATATATATAGATATAGATATATATATAAATATACATATATATATATATATATATTATATATATATATATATATATATATATATATATATCATTCGAGCTACAAATGTCCTTTAACATCTAATTCGCTCTACCTCGGAATTGATATATTTTCACATATGTTACGAGGGGGAATTTTCATTTGATAATAATTTCGTCACCCCATGGGATCGAACCACCGTCCAGTTGGACGGGGAACGAAATCAGGAACGGACAGTGACGCTACCGAGTCCGCTAGCATGTGGGAACGAAATTATTATCAACTAAAAATTCCCCCTCGGTACATATATGAAAATATATCAATTCCGAGGTAGAGCGAATTAGATATTAAAGGACATTTGTAGCTCGAATGATTTATATGAATCACGGTGATGTGATAAGTATTCTTAACAAGGATGCGTGGGTCAAACGCTCGAATCGGCTAGCATGGTTGAGGGGGTTTCATATCGATTCTAATTACGAATACACCGAGATCGGTGGTGATTTGTAATGGTCAGAATCGATATAAACTTATTATTGAATTCAGCCTCTCTGCTAGCGGACTCGGTAGTGTCACTGTCCGTTCCTGATTTCGTTCCCCGTCCAACTGGACGGTGGTTCGATCCCATGGGGGGACGAAATTATTATCAACTAAAAATTCCCCCTCGGTACATATATGAAAATATATCAATTCCGAGGTAGAGCGAATTAGATATTAAAGGACATTTGCAGCTCGAATGATTTATATGAAATAGGGTGATGTGATAAGTATTCATATATATATATATATATATATATATATATATATATATATATATATATATATATTAATATAATATATATATATATAAACAAAGTCAGCTCCTGTTAAACATTGTAAAAAGTTCTTAGCTACAGATAATGACAGTTTAATGACATCTGTTAGAAAATCTCTCTCTCTCTCTCTCTCTCTCTCTCTCTCTCTCTTGCTTTTACTCGCTCCAGGAGGACAATATGAGCAACGCCATCCGTAGGCGTACGCAGATACGCAGACTCTTTCGGAGTTGACAGCCGCCATTCAACCCTGGGGGATCATTTGGGAGTCGGCCCTTGGTCTTCAGAACCTGACAAGCAATTTGGCTAATGTAATCACGTGTTCACTCCAGCTTGATGCGAGAAAGCTTGAGGGATTAAGGGCAAACCTATGTTTAATTAATTACAGAGCCTAGCGATTAGTTGATCATTAGGCCGACCCTTGGGTTGATCGATTACGATGTAGCGGTTATCTGGTGAAAAGGGTAACGTCTCTCTCTCTCTCTCTCTCTCTCTCTCTTCCCTGTTGGAGAGCCTGTGCCCAAACGCCTCGGGTAGGGATGTGTCCCCATTGTACCCAGCTCTACCGGTTTCCATATTTGCACCGTTCTGAGAATAGTTGCCATCTCATCGTACCTTGTGCCCCTCTATTTAGTTTATTATTATTATTATTATTATTATTATTATTATTATTATTATTATATCCAAAGGGTAGTTAGTCTGTCACCATCTTCATCATAATAACTGTATATAAATACCTTACATTCTTTTAGAATGTTTGTTTTTAAGCAGGCTTTATGAATTGTATTGTTTTTCTATTAAAATTTCTTGACTTTTGATATATAGTAAAATTCAGTACCTAAACAAACTTCTGCTTCTGAAATGAAAAATGTTCTCGTCTTGATAATGAAAATCAAAGGAAAACTAATTATTTAAACCTACCGTAAAATATACCCAGATTTCACTTTCTTTCATCTCTAGCTAATAAATTATAAGTGCATTGCATCAGTAGGATTAACGATTCATAAATTTAATATCACCAAAACTTATTCGCCTCTTTTCAGGATAATGACCCACACTCTGCCATAAGTGAATAAAGAACCAAAATGAATATTTCATTTTGTTTATTAGAATCAATAACAGAAATTAAAGTGATCCAATGCGTCCATGGCAAATTTCTTCTTGTATTTATTTCTGGGGACGCGAGAAAGAGAAAGAAAACGACCGCCAGTGAAGATTTATTCATTTGTTTCTGATTATGTTTCTGCGATAAATAAAGATGCAATTTTGCGTTATTTTCAGCATAAGTCGAGATCTTCTTGTCGTGTATAAAATGACTAAATCCTTCAGTAATTATTCGAGTAAAAAATATAACGATACATTAATATATTATCATACGCTATGTTACATCTGACTGTAATTGTAGCCTTGCGCGGTATATCTCATGCTGTTAGAAAAAATCTTTTTTCGTTCTTTCTGGATTTTCATAATTTGTTACACGTAAATAAAGAAATCCGTCATCAACGGAGTTTACCGGTCAGCACTATGAGCTGTCAACGTATAAGACTGGATTTAATCCCTTTATAATGCTCCGTTCACAAGACCTAATGTTCAATATTTTATGATTATATAAAAAAAAGAACAGTTGATACTTTCACCTGATTTTTTACTTGTTTATACTGAAGTCAAGAATAATGCCTATTGATTCTATTGATTCCATGATAAAACAAGTGAAAAATGTACGAAGTTTCTTCGGCACAAGTGACTCGAGTTGAGTTTTATATGTAACACAACGTATAATGCTGTTGCTGACATGATGCGATAGAGTGAGAGTACGTCTCATAACTCCTAAAAGCGCTGCCAGATGCACGATTCTTGTCTAACTTTAACCTTGAATACGATCAGAACTACTGAGGCTAGAGGATTGCAATTTGGTATGTGTGACGATTGGAGGGTGGATGATCAAAATACCAATCTGCAGCCCTCTAGCCTCGGTAGTTTTTCAGATCTGAGGGCAGACAGACAAAACGGGCACAGTAGTTTTCTTTTGCAGAAAACTAAAAGCTGATTCAGCCATTCATT
>NC_087201.1:110587565-110590065 GCF_015104395.2 Macrobrachium nipponense
GTATAGGCAAACAGGATTGTGAGTAGATTATTGAGCGACAGAAAGTGTGGAATTGTGGAATGCAATAACAGTTTAGGTAGTGAATCTTGAAAAGTTCTACTGGGAGAAAAGCAAGTTGTACCGTCAGGGAATTCAAAGAGAAGTTCTAATGATAGTATGAAATTGAGGACGGGGGACGTTGGCACTGATTTTTGGCGAAATAAAAAAAGTCTGTGGTGAGAGTGGCATTTGGTTAGTGCGTGCAGTTGGTTTGGAGCCGATTTGTGATTGCGAAGAAAATCTACTGAATAATGGGAAATAATGTGAAACGGTCTGCATCTACATGCAGAGATTGTTAAAAGTGGATTTTGGTAAGAAAAAAGATTTTCAAGGTGATTGGGAACAAGGAAGATGGAGCAATTAGTGTTAGTATGGAGGAGGTAAGAGAAATGAACAAGTCCTGTATCGAAGATGAGATGTGTTTGGCGAGAAGGACTTATGGTTTTCAGAGAGGCTGTCGATCTGCTGCCGATAAGCCTTCTTCCAGTACTCTGGAAGGGGCTGATCTAGTGAGAGTACTTTTACAGTTTTGCGGGTTTTACTCAATCTTATTTACACGGAGAATGTGTATTTAGCAGTATTTTACACACATACACATACTCACACACACACTCACACACACACACACACACACACACATATATATATATATATATATATATATATATATATATATATATATATATTATATATATATATATATATATATATATAAAGGCATATGCCACGAAGGAAAAGCGGAAAAACGGAGTGGTTGCTAGGCCTTTCGACATAGTTATTTACCAGTAGATTCTATATCTATATATATATTATATATAATATATTATATATTATATATATATATTATATATGTACATATATATATATATATTTATATATAATATTAATATATTAAATATGTGTGTGGTGTGTGTTGTTTGTGTAGGTTGTGGCTATGTGTATGCATGTATGTATGATATATATATATATATATATATATATATATATATATATATATATATATATATGCGTGTGTCTGTGTGTATGTTGTGTATGTATGATATATATATATATATATATATATATATATATATATATATATATATATATAGTGTGTGTGTGTGTGGTGTGTGTGTGTGTGTGTGTGTGTGTATAAGGGAATTTCGTACAATAGATGTCGGTTCCTGTGGGCAATAGGTCACCGTAAACTTACCTTTCATTGAATTCTACAACTAATCAGGCCACTGAGGTGATATATCCTTTCATTCAGCCACCAACTCCCTTTCATATAATGCGCTATATTTAGGATGCCATTGTCCGGACTCTTAAGAATATGTCCTAATCTGTCAGTAATTGTGCGCACTGATATGTCCAAGACTCCATCAGCTATTACGACATTCAATTGTTTTTCTCAGCTCAGCTGTGTTTGTTTTGCTACCATGGTGACCCTTTATGGAAGTAAGGAAACTACCAAAGAAAGCAATGTTGCTTTGAAATCATCAAGTTTAAAGTGTTATGCAGTAACTTGCATTTAAATAAAGTGAACTGTTAGCAGTCAAGAAGGACTAAATACCTTAGCCAGGTATTATGATCATTTATTTGTCAAACTGAAGCAAAGCTGCACTCCATAATGAACACGCTTAATAGGTCATTGACTTTTACGGAATTTGATGCATATTTGCATATTTCTAAACGCTAATATTTTAGATTAAAGATCTTGACACCAAGCTAGAAAGATCTAAGGCAAATCAGATTTATGCTCACATATCTTTTATCATGGGAGAGTACTGTATATATGTATATATATATATATATATATATAATATATATATATATATATATATATATATTATATATATATATAAAATATGATATATATATATATATATAATATATATATATATATATAAGTACACATACGCACACACATATATATATATATATATATATATATATATATATATATATATATATATATATATATATATATATATATGTATATATATATATATATATATCTATATATATATATATATATATATATATACATATATATATATACACGTGTGTGTGCGTGTGTGTGTGTACACACACACGCACACACCGCACATATATAATATATATATGAATAACTTTATCACGAAATATATAAAACGTGATGCTATGTATAAATAAAGGTAATGCCACGGAGGAAAATGAAAAGACAAGAATTGCCAAGATCTTTCGGTCTACAAGTCTCACCTTTTCGTTTTCCTCCGCGGCATCACCTTTATTTATAATATACGTATATATATATATATATATATATATATATATATATATATATATATATATATATATATATATATATGGGGATACAATCCACAATGAAGTAAAATCCTCTTGTAGTTTAAAATATATATTCTTGTACAAGAATATATTTTAAACTACAAGAGGATTTTACTTCATTGTGGATTGTATCCCCATTTACTTAGAGGTACGA
>NC_087201.1:110592565-110605065 GCF_015104395.2 Macrobrachium nipponense
TACTGCATATATATACATGGTATATGTAAATAAATATATCATTTATCACTTTTACATTCCAATACATATATATTTATTTATAAATGACGGAGACGTCCAAGTTTCCTTCTGAAGTCGAAGGTTTTACCGGTCAAGAAAATGTAGAACAGCACCTTGAAAAAATGCAAATGATAGAGAAATGTAAATGACATGAAAGTATCTCTGAATTTGATAGAGGAAGTCATATATGAAGAATCGGGTAATTAATTCCATCTTCATCAACAAGTCTGTTTGAGGTTCCTGTAGCACTAGAATGCTGGCTAGCAATCTCTCTCTCTCTCTCTCTCTCTCTCTCTCTCTCTCTCTCTCTCTCTGTCTCAATGCATTTTCTAATAAATGATTCAATATCATTAAAGGAGTAAGAACATTAGCACATTTCTGAGTTTCTTTGACCTGACGAAAAAAAAAAGCTTCGATAAACCGTAGAAAATAGAAAATAAATCATGTCAAAAGCTGGAAAAATATTAAAAGTATAAATAGGAAAAGTCAGAGAAAGGGTAACGAGTGCTTTGACTTGGTACATATAATAAGGAAGACCGAGCGAATTGTATTTACAATAGATATCTAAGCCGTCAGTCACGACACCTCAAGTTGATTAAACCCATTCCAACCCTTCTTGAAGGAAGGTAAGCAAACCGAATCACCTTTTCTCCCACAATACCTTTATGATTGTGTCAATAACCTTTCTGAAAATAATTACGAATGGGTACATAATTATCGTTAATGAGTTCCATCTCGTTTTGACTCAATTCCATCCAGTTTCCTCTTTACCTCAGTGAAACTATAAGACTTTATATTTTTTTCTCTCGACTTATTATTATGGCCCGAGTATCATCTTTCACCTTTCTCGTATGATAAAAGACGGGCGTATCATTACGCCCTTCGGGCTGTCTCGGTTAATTTTTGTAACGCTGTCATTATGGACGATGCAGTACAATGAAGATCTCCTTCCGTTTCTGTTAAACGCGCTGGATTTTGATGGACAACCGTTGCAATATTAGATATTATATCCCTTCACTAGTAAAGTGCTGAAGTTAGTAATCAAAGGAGCGTCTGATTTACGTATATGACTTTTTGACTTTAGAACCCTTCTCTCTCTGCCCTTTTTTTGCTCTAAAATTCTCACAACTCTCCTCGACAAGGCGATATATTCTCTCTCTCTCTCTCTCTCTCTCTCTCTCTTCTCTCTCTCTCTTCTCTCTTCTCCCTCTCTTTCGCTCTCTCTCTTTCTCTCTTTCTCTTTATGTTTGTATATATATATCTATATATATTAATATATATATATATATATATAAAAATATAATAATTTAATTATAATATAATAATGGCATATAGCTACATAGCTTTCTACACAGATATTTAAAACTTCTGCAGTCTTTTTCCTTTTACTTTTTCTAAAATTTCCACAACCTTATCATGGATATAATTTGATCATATATCCTCTTCATGTCCCAAGATACAGCTGTGAAATACATTTCCTATGTAATAAACTACTTGAAGGATAACGCCGTTATACGTGTTTGTCCCGAATGAGTCATTAATCTTGGGTCAAATCAGGACCTTACAATAATTAAGGGTGGTAAAATGGCCTTGCTTTAAGCTTCTGAGGAAATGAGACTGATTTTCGTAAAGTTATTCTCTCGAGAGTCCAGTCCCTAGAGGAAAAATCAAATCTTTAAAGACATAGAACCTATTACATCCAAATATCTTGCATACTCAGCGTTTATAGCAAACTAAAGTTCTTCTAAAAGTTACATTAGTTATTCCAGCGATCACAGTCAATTGCTGGAACCATCCCCCCCCACCAAAAGAAAGTGTCATTATAGTGAAGAAGCTTGTCCCTTAATCCACAATTGCTCAAAGATTAAGCTGCAATCTGTGGTTCCTAATTTAGCCATTAACTTATAATTGAAGAAGGGTAAAGCTATCACACACACAACACAAGGTGTCTATTTCGGTGCAAATATACCTCCTTCCATTTCAAAACCGTGCAGTAACCTTCTCGAAACCTTAGGAAATCTGGACGTACTGTTCGCGAGAGGAGACCACTTTGCCTCAAAATGGAATCTTCTTTCCCGTTCTTCCAGCGAAACAAATATATTCCGTTGGGACACTGACATTTTCAGATCTTTTCACACCTAACATGGATCACGCCAAAGAGGACGATTTCAGATGAAACCGCCCATCATTTTGGTTCATGGTTGGGACTATTGAAACCTCAAGAGGTCATTGTTCATGTTTTTTATTTTGCTATATTTGAGATATGTGTCAAACAGTATAAACAAATGTCGACAAATCCAAAATGGCAAATAGTACTTAAATGTGGCCATATTTAAAGCTCATTTTGTGTCACAACTTTTCCTTCTATCTGCTTTGAAATTCACTTCAAGTATCGTCGTTCGTTGAAAAACCTAAGATAATGCCATCGTGTGAAAGATTTTATGCTTTTAGCGGGTTGTCATGATGTACAACTCTAATCCCTCTTTCCATTAGGAAAGCCGAACTTTCAGGAAATTCGATAAGCAAAGGTTTCTGTTTTGACAGATATGTTGTAAATCTAATGGGATTTCATGGGTCAAGGACGCAAAATAATTTAATCATAAACTTCAGTGGTGGTTTTCAAATGAAATAATATTTGAAAAGGAGAAACTGTAAGTTTTATCAAACATTTATGATGCCAGTACTTAATATCACCTGATATTTTTTATTCACTTCATGGGGCTCTGTACTATAACTAACGTTTCTATTACAGTTTTCTTATTAGAGTCAAGGTATATAACGAAGGCTCTGCAAAGTCTAGAATAAAGTCTTTGCTTGCGACCGCAGTTTACTTCAGAATGATCGTGATAGGGAAACAAACATCAAAGTGATGCAAAGACACCACGGTTCGAAAATCTCGTAACGAGATCACCAATTTGCTTTTGCATGAATAACATTGAACATTGCTCCATAAAAACGAATCATTATCTTCGCTTTGAAGCTCCTAGCCTATCTTGCCTTGTTTATTTTCAGTGGCTGATCATCTTATACCCTGGGCTTTCTTTCGTGTCGTCAACGAGAGAGAGAGAGAGAGAGAGAGAGAGGAGAGAGAGAGAGAGAGAAGTATTAGCTAATAATTGCGTGTCACTAACACTTACGAGAGAAACCGAGAGGGAGAAGGTATTGGAAATGACAAATGGCAGTGGGGTATCGCCACTTATTACCATATTCAGTCATCCAAATGAGACATCATTAAAGTTATTTTTACAAATGACCACTACTCTTCAAGGTGCCATTGCCGGACATTCCTTGAGGGGTGTACTTTATTTATTGTAGGACGCGGAGGAGCAAGTCACAGCACGACAAAATACTACATTGACGTTAACGACGTAACTAGCTTCTGAGAAAAAGGAAGTACTACGTAGCCGTAGTTCATCGAAGCTACCCCATTTTCTTTACTGACAGAGGATAGATGATGATGGTAATGATGATAGTAATCATTATATGAAAGTTTATTCTTTCTGATATGTTGCGTTTGCAGGCTAGAAAGCCGTCTTTAAAAGAAATTAGTGTTTGTTGGTTTTAAAATGATTTACGCTCTAGTTCCCATTGACTTTTGATGAAATAATCGCAATTTTTCTTTCTTTTTATCTTCGAATAGGAAATTATTGCTTTTGGTTAAATTTGTTTACCTCTTAGCCTGTCAAGCTGTCTGCTATGAAGATTATCTATAGAGTAGCAAACGGATTTGTACCAAATTTCACGAAAAGACTCGCCATTAAAGTTTTGCGTTGGTTAAAAGTTAAGTATATCTTAGTTTAACCAGTCCACTGAGCTGATTAACAGCTCTCCTAGGGCTGGCCCAAAAGATTTACGTGGATAGGAACTAATTGGTTACCTAGCAACAGGACCTACAGCTTTTTGTGTGATCCGAACCACATTATATCGAGAAATTAATTTCTATCACCAGAAATGAATTCCTCTGATTCCGCGTTGGCCGGGCCGAGAATCGAACTTCGGACCACCGGATTGGTGGCCGAGCGCGAAAACCACTCGTCCAACGAGGAATTTTTACGCTGGTCCTGGTCTAAATCTAGACAAGGGATTTTTTTCTCTTTGACCGCATCATGTCGTTATGTGCGTGCATATAAATTAGATAAAAAAAATGGAGTTCTACTTGCTTTGGTTCATCGATTCTAGTAGCTTCAGTCTTTCGTAGCTTGCAGGTGAAAGAGTAGTCGCGTTTTAAATACTCAACTTTAGCTAAAATGAATAATTAAAAGTCCTCCACGCCAGAGAGGAGCAGAACTGAGAATGATACAGATCATTATACCAAACAAAAGAAAGGAAAGTCCAAAAAGGTGGTTGGAGCAAATATACTCGACTTTTTTTTAACAATATTTTTCCTTTATTTTTTTGTAGAACAATCATCGACAATCTTCACATTCCCCTATGGTATAACCCTCTCGAGTAGAAGCAAGTGATCATACCAAGATATTTGAATACCTGAAAAACACTTGTCTTGAAATAGCTGAGAACTGGGTTTTATATGGCAATATTTTTATCGTGTTTATAAAGATAAGGGAAGCAAGTCTTCCTATATCCTGACCTCTCCCCTGTGTAAGTTGGCTTCAGTAATGAAGCTCTGATATTAAGAGTAAAGATGTAACTTTTAAAAATAATCAGAAAATATACAGTTACCGATAAGTTGGAAGGAAGCAGAATTTTTAACTCTCCTTCTGTTTATATAACTGTCACCTTATATAAAGGAGATTTCTTCATCTTGCATTTAGATCGATGTGCTGCTTTCTGTCCATCTTTTCTGGTACAATAGTTGTTACAAACTAGTAGCGAATGTTGTCTCAGTTGTTTATAAAACTGGAGCAATGATATGACTTAAACAACGATTTGATTCCTTCGTTAGATGATGTTAGTTTCGTCAAATCTTAGGTTCATCTTCGACTAACATCTCTTTCGTGATGCCTAGTGAGGTAATACACTTTCATGGTCCATTGTGAGATAATACGCGTTTTTGAATACTCTTAAGATTGTTTTTGAATAGCGTTGTTTCGACGTATTTGGAAAAGACACATTGTCCAGACGGTCAATTTAGTAAATTCATCCCGAGAAAAACACTGTATTTACGAAAGAATAGTGCCGGCAATTTTGCAGGTTTGCAGATCTTCAAAGCAGCAGATCCATAAGGCTGAAGTGATTTGAAATTCCCAGGTTTTCCTGCTAAGTTTTGTCGTTATTTTGACTCATTCTATATTCATTTCAGTCTGAAGTGTTTGGCTAAAATATTAGAACCCTTACTTGAGCTTAACAATAGTGGGGGATCACACCAGGAAACCAGTCTTAGGGTTATATCAAAATGGTTATATCGGGTTGGTTATCCTTATTGTTTCTCTATGGAAAAGGGCGATAGAGGTCAGGTGGAGGAACGAGAGGCTTCATGATCCTAAACCTGTCAAGTCAGACGCAGCATCCTAGGTTAGATTAGGTTAGGTTAGGTTGGGTTGGGTTGGGTTAGAGGTGTTCCTGTATTTCAACGGCCTTCATTTTCCCCATCCCAAAAAGCATAGTTTTACATGTTAGGTCCCACATAATTGTTACACAGAGGGCTTGAGTAATGGGTTAACCAAGCAATTTCATACCGAAATAAATGTTATTACGTTCACCAAAATTAAATAGAATTAGTCCATCACAAAACTGTAATACATAGTAACACTGCATTATTGGTTTAAAAGTTACACTTCACAGAAATTATGAACTTTTATGTCCGTTAAGTCAACCTATTTTGTTGTCTTCATAATATGGGACACCCAAACTGTGTTTCCACACATTGTGTACTCACTCCTCCCTTTCCTTCAGATGACCAAGTACTTCCATGATACCTAAGTTGTTATTATTTGGTTCTACATACGAGTACAATAGTAGTTTTATCGTATACTGTCAAGACCCATATTTTTAACAATTCCATTCCTCCTTACTCTACTATTACGCAGTAATCATCTAAATTTATTGCGCTATATCCATCCCCTTTGAGCATTCATCCATTGAGATTTGGCTCAGCAATCTTTTCATCCATCCCAAGCTGTAATTTAAGCATGAGCACTTCCTTGTGGCTCACCGTAATTTCTATTTCCTATTCCAGGACCATTTTGGCACAGATTCAGATTTAAAGCAATATCCGATTCCCTTATTTTCCTCCATACCTGAGCCACAGATAAAATGCATCAGCAAAATCTTTAAAGTTGTGAAGTTATTCGTTAGGCAGGAAATGGACAACATTGTGAGGGAAGTATTATAAAGAGATGCAAGTAAGAAGGCAAACTAAAGGACGCCAAATAGGTCGTGAGACACATGTCAAAAGCCCAAGATTTTAAACAGATAAAAATTTAGTTTCGCGTTAACACTGAATCGATTTGTACAGAATCAAGAATAGGAAACAGTTAAAAGACTGTGGATTAAGATAAGAGCTAATGGAAAAACAAGCAGAAAAAACACTCACTCTCGTTTTTAAGATTACAAGAATTGCGACAGAAAACAAATGAGAAAAGACTAAGAACAATTGTGTTGAAACTGAAATTAGATAAAAATACAGTATTATTCACTGAAATCAACTTTCTTCTATAGTATTACATAAATATATATGTATGCATATATGTATAGATATATTATATAAATTATATATATATATATAATATTATAGGAATATATAATAAGTATATATATAGATAATACTATATACTATATCATAGATTTTTTATATTTAACATAACCTCCAGAGGAAAGTTGATTTCAGTTATCAGTACTGTATTTTTATCTAATTTCAGTTTCAACACAATTGTTCTTAGTCTTTTCTCATTTGTTTTCTGTCGCATTATATATATAATATATATATATATATATATATATATATATATATATATATATATATATATGTATATATATATATATGTGTGTATATATATATATATATATATATATATATATATATATATATATATATGCATGTATAGATAATATATGTATATATATATATATTATATATATATGATATATATATATATATATATATATATAATATAATGTTTGCGGACAGTTTTTCGAAAACCCATTATTCGAAAGGCAATTGTTAGGAAAAGTTTTTTTTGAAAACCAAATATTCGAAAACAATAGTTCGAATGTGTAATTGTTCGAATTTACAATTGATCGAATACAAAATATTCGAATAAACAGTTTTTCGAAATGAATATTGTTCGAATCTACAACATACTTTATCTAACCATATGGAATAATAGGATTAATGTTGATAAACGATTAATTTAGTTTAAATTTATTAGTTTTTTTAACATATCTTTGCACAATTTATCTTCAAAATAATCTATAACCGGAAGTAATTCCAAGTGAAGGTAAATTCTACTAAATCTTCAAAAGTTTCAATGACTCTTTCTTCTGGGATAAATGCCAATGCTAATAGCATTCAAATTTTGACTGAAAACTCTCTTCTTCCTGACCTAAGTCAAAAGAAAAAAATCTTCATTCTTGAAATTCTTCATATGCTACTCGACTGGGAATACTATATCCTTCCAAGGATAGGGTGTAGATAGTCCACAATTTTCTTCTGAGCGAACCCTTCTAAGTGAGTGTTTAATGCTGTTGCTTAATACTGTTGACAGTTGGCAATCCCGGAGCTCCAGATGCGCTAAGATCCGAAGATGCATTTGCAATTATAGAATGAGGGGAGTCACGTCTACCTTTTGCGTCGTCTTTCACTTTTTCAATAAATCTCCGCACTTCTACGCCAGTTGGATAACCTGCATGATTATGTTCTTTAGAAACGGTAACATCTTCTTTTACTGTTACAGTGCAACATTTACAGTAATTTGCAAATTTATCTTGTATTTGCTTCTCTTTAACAAATAAATGTTCATTCACTAATCACATGGGCTTTCCTTGTTCACTTTGAACGAACTCAGCCATGATAGGGTTTAAAAGCTTCTCTATTAAATAGGAAACCGTCCAAAATAACAATGGGAAATTGAAGGCTTTAAGGATTTGTTAACGGTTTATTTCTATATATATTTATTTTTTATTTAAGGTAATTACAATACAAACAATGCGATTGAGTTGTTTCTCGAATAACTACACAGAGAGAGAGAGAGAGAGAGAGAGAGAGAGAGAGAGAGAGAGAGAGAGAGAGAAAGTGCTAACATACAAAAATGCCGTCGGGCTTTTTTCAACAAGTCGACGTTACTCATGGATTGGAACATTATTCATTTCGAAAAACTGCTTATTCGAATATTTTGTATTTCGATCAATTGTAAATTCGAACAATTACACATTCGAACTATTGTTTTCGAATATTTTGTTTTCGAAAAAAACTTTTCGACCAATTGCCTTTCGAATAATGGGTTTTCGAAAAATTGTCCGCGCACTTTATTATATATATATAAATTATATATAGTATATATATATAATTTATATATATATATATAGTATATATATATATTATATATAGATATTTATATTATATATTTATATATATATTTAATTAATATATCTATATATGTAATATATATATATATATTTATATATATACTAAGAGATATATGTGTGTGTGTGTGTGTGTGTGTGTGTTTGTGTAAACATATAGATATTCATATTTATATGTGTCTATCTGTCTTTCCATCTATGTATAGAAGTAGAGAGGAAGATAAACAGCCAGAAATATATATATATATATATATATATATATATATATATATATATATATATCTAATATATATATATATATATATAAATGTATATATATACATATATATATATATCATATATATATTATATATATATATAATATATAGTAATATATATTTCTATATATATATATATATATATATATATATATATATATATATGTATCTATGGGTGTATGTATGTATGTATGTATGTTTATATGTATATACATCCAAGATTGCTGTGAAAAGAAATACAACGAGTTCTATCCTCAAGTGGATGAAAGACTCCCACTTAAAAATACATCGGTTTACGTGAGAAGCATGTATCTCGGGAAGTGCTTCTCTCTCTCTCTCTCTCTCTCTCTCTCTCTCTCTCTCTCTCTCTCTCTCTCTCTCCACAGAGTTTTGCACCCTAATTCTAATACAACGTTGCGCAAGTTTTATGTTAGGTTCTAAGTTACATTTCAAGTTTATCAAGAAGGCGAAGGCGTACTTAAATGAATCTAAGATCAACAGTATCCCTATCGTTACCAACATTATTTGTAATATATTTAAGTAAATATTAAAAATAATACCGATTTCTTGCTCGAATTTAAATTCATGTACCTAATTGACATTGAAAGACTGATATATTTACTTTCTGTAGTTAGGCTTTATCCATGCAGTTACTGAAACCAATAGATAGTGTTAACACATTTCGCATCTTGAAAATAACGCATATCTGGATACTGATGCTTTTATCATGAGAGAGAGAGAGAGAGAGAGAGAGAGAGAGAGAATATCTTTTATTGTTGACCATTAAGCTCGAAAATTTATATTGTTTCTCAGTCATCAGTTCCATGCTATGACACCAATTCTCCCCACGTAAGCTATCAGAAAGCTGACACTCGCAAATTTTCGAGATTGCCCTGGTTTCAACGTTAATGCCTATTAAAAGTTTACAGCAAAGACGTATTCTCCCAATTTATGAATTCTACATGTTTAATTCATTACGCGAAACGTGTATTTTCAGCTGATGAGTAGTATACGCGCACAGAATAAAACGTTTGTACATTTTCCTGCATGTAACAACGATAGCGTGTTGGTGCCGTACAACTCGTAACAGCCTCTCTCACCAAAAGCCCTTATGTAGTAACACTGAAAGTCCCTCGGTCTTTGCTTCGGGACGATGCATGTAACGTCCTGAAGGTCGGGCCGTTTTGACCCTCTCAAATATACCGACGTCCTGTAAAACGACTTGAGTCCGCGGACATGAAAATAAGAAACATTGGTGATTAAATGGTATTAGTTGTTTTATAATCGTCCATTAATAATAAACAAATGTAGTTGCATTTTAAATGTCTCATGAGAACCTAATCTTGCGCCACTTTGTTCTTTATATCCTCTGGTGCCAGTTTTGGAGCTATGGCTGGAAGCGAAAACTAGACAATTTCCGTACAGGTGAAAGAAAAGTAGTATTGCACACCAGATCGTGTTTCAGTAGCTAGAAATATTCGCAATTATGTGCAGACTTCCAAAATTAATTTTGCCCATGTTGCAAAATAAGAAAAAGAAGTGTGAATATAGATTATAAACACGAGAGAGAGAGAGAGAGAGAGAGAGAGAGGAGAGAGAGAGAGAGAGAGAGAGTTTTACAGCATTTAAATTTTAACATACTTTTTCATGTAAGAGGCTACGTTATTGAATAACTTCTTTTATCCAAGGCGAAGCGAAGATAAAAACTTAGCACGATTTCCTTGTCCTTATACAAACGTGTACAAAAAGTTATCATGTGCGAGTGTGGTAAAAAAAAAAAAAAAAAAAAAAAAAAAAAAAAAAAAAAAAAAAAAAAACATTGATTACCTCTCTTGTATTTCGCTATCGACTAAATGAAAAAAAAAATCAATAGAAAAGAATGCTTCTCCCGTGTTAATGTCCCTTTCTAAATCAATGACGTTGAAAATTGAATATGAATTGTTTTTGCGACGACGCTGTTCTCTGCTTTAATTGCTTCTCTTTTTTTTAGCAGTGTCTTTTTTTTATTTAAATGACATTATTTTTAACCACCAGGTTCCGCCATTTTTATTCCTGACTGTTGAATGACATTTTTTTTTGTCTGTAAATGTACAGATTAGTGAATCACTTTTTTTTCGTCAATAACTTAATTTTTTTTTCTTTTATCAAATATAACTAAATGTTACTTAGGTTGATGTAGCAGAGAAAACCAAATTGAAATGATAATATAACAAGTAAAAATGAAACTTACAGTAATGATAATGATAAAGACATTTCACTATCATAACATGAAACACTAAAATGTAAAAAATGAGGCAAAGTAATGATAATATTAAAGGCATTTGCCTATCATGACATGGCAAACTATAAAGTAAAAAATAAGGCAGATTAATTATATTAATAAAGGTATTTCCCTATCATGACATGACAGAATATTAAGTAAAAATGAAACCGAAATTATAATAATAATAATAATAATAATAATAGCATTTCCCTATCATGACATGACAGAATAAAAAGTAAACATGAAACATAGAGTAACAATAATAACAAAGGCATTTCCGTACCATGACATAACAGACCAAAGCTTAAAGACGAAACTTAGAGAAATCTTGATGATAAAGGCATTTCCCTATCATGACATTAACAGACTATAAAGTAAACATTTTTACTTTATAGTCTGTTCATGTCATGATAGGGAAATGCCTTTATTATCATGATTTCTTTAAGTTTCGTCTTTAGGTTTTGGTTTGTTATGTCGTAGTACGGAAATGCCTTTGTTATTATTGTTACTCTATGTTTCATGTTTGCTTTTTATTCTGTCACGTCATGATAGGGAAATGCTATTATTCTTATTATTATAATTTCGGTTTCATTCTTACTGTATATTCTGCCATGTCATGATAGGCAAATGCCTTTATTATTATCATTACTTTGACTCATGAAACTAAGAGTAATGATAATAAAAAAGGAATTTCCCTATCATGACATGAACAGACTATAAAGTAAAAATGAAACTAAGAGTAATGATAATAATAAAGGAATTTCCCTATCATGACATGAATAGACTATAAAGTAAAAATGAAACTAAGAGTAATGATGATAAAGGAATTTCCCTCTCATGACATGAACAGACTATAAAGTCAGAATTAAACTTTAGACAACAAGAAAACGAAGAGTAAAGATCATTCAGATTTCTTCTGGTGTCTCTCCCTGATTTGGACTATGTCGATGCTGAAATCCTTTACAACATTCCATCGTACATTGTAGCGTCTCCTTGAAGGGAATAAAAGGACAGACAACAGCATGGGGTGAAGTAGAGCAAAAGAAGTACAGATCTGCAATTTTTAGATTTCAAGAGTCTCACTTCGCTTTTTCGAATCTGACTGAGCGTTCATCTTGTTCTGGAACTATTGCTGGTTCCTGGTCTTATTATAGAACGGCTGGGATTCTTCGCAAGTAACGTTTTCAACTCTATGGCGCCTTTATATCAGGCCCCCGCATTTTATTCGGGTAGTACCGTCGTAAATACGAGCATTTTTCATGTCAGTGTTGGATATGATCATTCTGAATTTCGCTCTTTACATGCATATAATATATATATATATATATATATATATATATATATATAATATATATATATTATATATATATTATATATATATATATATATATATATATAGTATATATATATATATATATGATATATATATATATATATCTAATATATAATATATATATATA
>NC_087201.1:110610065-110647565 GCF_015104395.2 Macrobrachium nipponense
ACTCATACGAAACTCCAAAGTCTCTCTCTCTCTCTCTCTCTCTCAAACCACTCTTCATATTTGAAATCAGTCATATTCTTGACATTCATCTTCAGTTTTATCCGGCATGTTCTTGACGCAAAGGGCCAGACCTGGTGAGAAGAAGGAAGCAACAAAATGTGATGGACGAATATAAGGGGAAGAGGTGAATCGTTTGAAATAAGGGAATAAGTGAATAGAAGGAGAAATAGGTCAAGGAGAAGGAGGAGAGAAAGAGGAGACGTCGAGGGAATGAATAAAAAAGACCAAGGAGGAAGGAAGAAAGATCTTGAGAAGGAAGGAGAGAGACAGACAAACAGACAGAGAGACAGAGAGACAGACAGACTGATAGAGAGAGAGAGAGAGAGAGAGAGAGAGAGAGAGAGAGAGAGAGACTTAAATAAGCTTCGACTAACGCATTACTTTCAAGTGATCCAGTTACGTTCCTAGGGTACATAATGCGTTAATGGAAAAATACATCTAATTGGCAACATAATCTATGGTTATGAAAACAAAAGGAAGAAGAAGGAAGAAGAGGAGGGCGAAGAGCAAAGAGAGAGAGTGAGAGTTTATATCTATGGAATGGTAATCTAAGCAATATCAAATAAAAGATATAACAGAGAATGGAACCAGTTTAATAGAACAGTCTAATGACCGAAAAAAATGAGAAAGAGGTAGACAGAAAGAAAGAGGTAGACAGAGAGAGAGAGAGAGAGAGAGAGAGAGAGAGAGATATGATAATGATATTTTGAAAAAAAATATTAGAGAAACTCACTGTGAATACAACCAGTTAAACAGGACAATCTAATGACTACCAAAAAAGGGAGATAGAGACAGACAGAAAGACAGACAGACAGAAAAGACTATATCCATAGAATGTTAATCTAAGCATTATTTAATAAGAAAAAATAAGAAAATAAGGCAGAATACAGATTATGAATACAACCAATTAAATAGGACAATCTAATGATTACCAAAGAAAAAGAGAAGAGAGAAGAGAGAGAGAGAGAGAATTTATACATGGAATCGTGATCTAATCATTATGAAATTAGAAAAAAATATTTAACAGATGAACCCAGTGGGAACACAACCAATTAGATAGCACAATGTAAAGATTACCAAAGAAAAGGAAATGGACACAGACACAGAAAGACGCAGAGAGAGAGAGAGAGAGAGAGAGAGAGAGAGAGAGAGGTGGCGTATTCTGATGGAAGGATCACCGTTGCAAATTCAATAACAACTTTTCCTTTTGGGTGTCCACTTGTTCAACTTCTGAGAGAATCCCTGAACACGAAAATGGAAGTTCGCTCCTTTGGTGCTGCTGAAGGGAAAGGTAGGTAGTTAGGTGGAAAGGATACCAGCTCCGAGTGGGTGTGGGGAGTCTGGGTGGGTGGGTGGGTGGGGCGGTGGTTGTGGGCCACGAAGCGGGAATAGGGCCTGCCTTTCGTGGGAATTGGGGGTGGGGTGGGGTGGGGGAGGATAGCGAAGGAAGAATAGTGGTAGAGGAAGGGATGGCGATGGTTATGAAAGATGTGATAAGCGTCTGGATTGTAGAAAGGAGTTTTTTTTTATTACTTTTTCTTTTTAAGATTTTTTTTCTGTCGTCAACAAAATACGTTAGAAGGCATTCATCAACTCCAAGAGATATGTTATAAATACAACGTAAATGATTGCTGGTCTTTATTGGAAACAGTCTTCATATTAGCATTTCTTTACGCTTTGTTTGGATAAACAACGACATTTTAATACTAGTTTCGATGCATGGTTTTCAAGGTAATACGAGAATTTTAAGACATTAATTCATCGTTTTAACTCACTCAGGTTTAAATTTCCATTTCTTTCTCTATCTTCCTTTGAGACATTAAAACACAGACCGTCTAGATGTTTTATAGGAAATAAAGGATACGATCTCCTCTAAGTGTAGTATCACTCTTTAACTTGAAATACAACACATCTAGGGAAAATTTCTTTAACTTTACGCGATGCTGTTTATCAGATTTCTGGTTTCTTATCACGATGCTTTCTTGCGTAGCTTCGTATGCTCTTCTAAACCATGTTTTGTATTTCCTAATTCTTATTCAAAGCTTATGTTATTGAAGAACATATGGGGAACGTAGTACAGGTACCTTCATTGTCCCCAAGAATAGTGTCGTAATCACATTAGGCCTACCTAATTATCCTATTGTGAGCTCTTCTATCAACTCTGTTATTACAGTGTTTTTAGTCTTATCAACATAATCCATTTCTTAATTTATTTGTTTTTATTTCAAGAAAAGGAATTTTCATGCAAACAAGATACATTTCTATTTTCATATAATTTTATTTTTGTATTTATGGATGAAAAAATTGCGGTAGTGAATAAACACAAAAATCATAAGTGTCTGACACTAAAAAATAATAGTCATTCAAATGAAATAACACTGAAATAAAATGAAAAGGAAACTCAGAAAATTCAAAGGCCACAGAAAATTAAGCAAATGGAAATAAATGAATTAGTTTAAAATAAGTAAACAAGAATTCACCCAGAATACCTCCGGAGGGAAAAGAAAAATTCAAAAAAATAAAAAGTTGCAAATGCAACCGGTCTCCCCCCAAAAACTAAATAAATAAAAATTCAAATAGAACACCATTGAGGGAATAGGAAAAAGAAATTTTGAAAAAAGGGGCAACATTGTGGGAGGAAAAATGGATTCCAGGAAAGGCAAGAAGTGAATTACTGTCGGGAAGAAACGAAAAGTGATGAATATCGAATGAAGACAACTAAGTTGATAAAAGCCGCCGTTGCCGAGAAAGAGAGATACGAACATAGAAAAAGAGGGGAGAGAAAGAGATACCTCAGTAGTTAATCTATGAACTGGTTTGGTTTTATGAAATTTAGGCTGTTAATCGAAGCACTGAAAAGAGAGGACTGGAGTGGTTGGACAGCAAGATGAAGAAATCCAGAAACTGAAGGATAAGCAGTACCTGGATCTCAATGTGTATACTCTGTTTTTTTTTCATCTGTCCATCCGAATGTGGTGTTTTTGTATGGTAACACTGTGTCCCGGGCTTGAAATAGTTACGCTGTGTAAGTTTTAGGTAAATAAAGGATATCTGGTTGTACATTTGCAACTGAAAAGTGTTTTAATAATTTACTGTATGCGAATTACATCGTTAATATTCGAAATAGGATATTGTTATTATTGTTGAATGTAAGCTGCCTTTTCGGGGTGGCGAATGGAACAGCCAGACGCAAATTCCATCAAACGGATGCTAAACCAAGTTACGTCATATCGTATCTGGCTGAAACGCACTTTATAAAAATTAACAGTACATACTGATATACTTACATATAATGAAGTAATACGTTGACATCTTGCCGTAGTGAACAGCGAGAGAAGCAATTTTCCCGCCACTGCGTCTGGCTGTTCCATTCGCCACCCCGAAAAGGGAGCTTACATTCAACAATAATAACAATAACCTATTTCGAATATTAACGGTGTAATTCGCATACAGTAAATTATTAAAACATTTTTCAGTTGCAAATGTACACCCAGATATCCTTTTATTTACCTAAAACTTACACGTAGCGCAACTATTTAAAGCCCGGGACGCAGTGTTGCCATACAAAAACACCACAGGCGGATGGACAGATGAAAAAAAACAGAGTATAGTTGGGAGAAACCCCCGTAATTGCGCCAAGAGGCAACAATGAGAGAGAATGGATAGCAAGATGGATGAAATGAAGCGGAAATGAAAGTAAATTAAAATGCTAAAAACCCGGCTGCAGTTGGGGCCGAAATGACGTTGCAGACACGATTCAGTAATGCCCACAGTGCACCATTTGAAGTGCACCGATGGTACCAACTCCCTGCGGAGATACTCAGAAGTAGAAATAGCAGTAGATGAAGACAAGTAGCGGCAGCATCAGCAGCAATAATCACGAAAGATAGTTAGTAGTAACATCATCATAATCTTTATTGCCCGCGGAGGCAGAAGTGGTGCTTCTACTAGAAGTAACATCAGCAATGACAGTAGTGAGGAAATCAATTAAAGATGAGAAGGAGTAGAGGAATTAATAATAAACTAACTAAAACAAAGATGATTTATTTGACTACTACTACTAGTAGTAGTACTCCTGCTATTATTACTATTATTATTATTACTACGCCGGCTTCCTCTCCCGGAGCATTTCATGCAGAAGCTTGTAAAAGTATCCGAGGAAGATAAATATGGCGAATGAGTCAGCGTATTCTTTCCTGTGTATGGAGCACTTAAATTCCACAATTCGGTTAATGCACTGGACATCTCCATCCTGGAGCCGCCTTAAAAGATGCCTTCCCCGGGACCTTTGGCGTCGGGACTTGGGGTTTTATTGTGCCGATTTCAGATTGTATCGTCGTGAGTTTTACCTTCCATTCGTTATTAGGAAAATGATTGGACCCGATGAGGGATGAAGATTCGGTAGTGGTCATTTTTGTGGAATTTTCGTTTGGTTGAAAAAATTTTATGGAATTTTCGATTGGTTGGAATTTTTTTTTATGGAATTTTCGTTTGGCTGGAAAATTTTTTGTGGAATTTTCGTTTGGTTGGAAATTTTGTTTATGGAATTTTCGTTTGGTTGGAAATTCTTTTATGGAATTTTCGTTTGCTTGGAAACTTTTTTATGGAATTTTCGTTAGGTTGGAAATTTTTTTATTGAATTTTCGTTTGGTTGGAAAATTTTTATGGAATTTTCGTTCAGGTGGAAATTTTTATGGAATTTTCGTTTGGTTGGAAATAATTCTATAGAATTTTCGTTTGGTTGGAATTTTTTTTTATGGAATTTTCATTTGATTGGAAACTTTTTTATGGAATTTTCGTTTGGTTGGAAATTTTTTATGGAATTTTCGTTTGGTTGGAAAATTTTTATGGAATTTTCATTTGGGTGGAAATTTTTTATGGAATTTTCGTTTGGTTGGAAATTATTCTATGGAATTTTCGTTTGGTTGGAATTTTTTTTATGGAATTTTCATTTGATTGGAAAATTTTTATGGAATTTTCGTTTGGTTGGAAATTTTTTATGGAATTTTCGTTTGGTTGGAAATTATTCTATGGAATTTTCGTTTCTCTCTCTCTCTCTCTCTCTCTCATCTGTCCCTCTCTTCCTACTCTCTCTCTCTCTCCTCTCTCTCAGATTTGGAAAAAGCAGGATTACTGAACTTGATTTTTTACTAGTGTTTTCACAATTGAAGACACTACCTCAATCCCTTAACAACTATTAAATATGAAAGAGACTGAACTGCTTGACAAAATAATATTCACAGAAGAAGACATTATAAACGAAATATAAATTCTGCAGAAAAACTGCAGAACAACAAAAGGCACCAAAAGCATGGAAACTAGGCAATGCGACCCCAGTTCACAAAAAAAGTCCAAGAGAAGAGCCAGGAAATTATAGGCAATTCTGTCCAACGTCGATCGTTTGTAAGATTTTTGAGTCCATAATTGCAGATCAAATTGTGGATCACATTGATAGAAGCATCCTGTTGTTAAACAGTGAACCCGGCTTCAGACAACAGATCCTGCCTATCAAACCTTTTGGAATTTTTTAAGAAAATGCTTAGTATTTACGACAGTTGTAGAGCAGCAGATATACTCTACTTAGGATTCCAAAAGGTCTTTGACAAAGTTCTACACAAGAAACTAATGAACAAAATTTACAGCTCTAGGAATTGTAGGAGAAATAGCAGACTGGATCGAAGACTGGCTGGCTAATAGAAAACAAGGTCGTAATAAATGGCGAAGAATCAGAATGGGCAGATGTGACAACCGGAGTTCCTCATGGTTCTGTCCTTGGCCCACTCTTGTTATTTTTTTATTTACATTAATGACATTGATGTAGGATTAACTAACAGAATAGCCAAATTTGCAGATGACACCAAAATACAGTGGAAAGTTTAAGAAATTATTTAAGGAAAATGGGAGAATGGTAAAAAAGATAGCAAATGCCTTTCAACTTGGATAAGTGTAGTGTTACAGATAAAAACAAACAACTCTCATGCCAACTATATGCTGCTTGGGAATGGCGTCAATAGTGTAGAACGAGAAGACGACCTTAGAGGAATTATTACCAAAGACTTAAAATCCGCAAATTAGTGCATAAAGGTTGAAATGAAGGGACAGAAACTAGTGGGATACATAAAGAGGCTGTTCAAATAAACAAACAAGGAAACCGTGCAGCAGCTCTACACATTAATAGTTAGACCTCATCTTTAATATGCAGTACAGTTTTGAACACCAACAGTAAGAAAGGTCATTAACAGATTAGAAGGGGTTTAAGCAAGAGCCACAAAGTTACTTTCATCCATCAGCCAAATAGGTTACCGAAGACGACTAGAGAGCCTGAACATGTATGGTTTAGAAATCTGATGATTGCGAGGACAATTAATAGAAACATTTTAAATACTGAGAGGCATAACAAAAGTAGACAGTAACCTACTTACGATAAACGAAAACCAGACAAGAAAACAGATGGAAACTGGAACTGAAGCGATACAACACATCTCATTGTGGGAACTTCTTTACTTACAAGATATGTGACACTTGGAATAAACTGCAACCAGAAGTTGTAAACAGCAACAGTGTGGATGTTTAAGAGAAAGCTAGACAAAATCATTAGGACACTGAATGAACAGTAAAACCTGCTCCTAGTGATAATTGAGCACATTTTGTCTCCTCGGATGGACTAATAAGTCTTTGACATTCTAATCCTTGTAACACCTTGTAACTCTCTCTCTCTCTCTCTCTCTCTCACCCGAACGTCGGAAATGGATTCCTTTTACTCTTTAATTGCGTTATTATCTCTCTCTCTCTCTCTCTCTCTCTCTCTCTCTCTCTCTCCTCTCTCTCTCTCTCCGACGTCTTAGATGGACCTTAGATGGACCAGAGCATTCACGAGAAGTTTTCAAGGTTATTAAACTCGAGCTCAAATCGCAAAGTGGACATGCTGGCCGGCCCTGCGATCTGATGTCTTGAAAGGTTCTAAATGGAAGGCCCCATCCCTATGTCAGGCTGAAGAACTTCCCTGATAGATAGATAGAGAGAGAGAGAGAGAGAGAGAGAGAGAGAGAGAGAGAGAGAGAATATGCGGCGTGCCCCATGACTGACTGACATCTTTCATTCTAGACATGATATAAATCCAGGCTAAAATATCCCCAGTATACACACATACTCACACACACACACACACACACACACACACACACACACATATATATATATATATATATATATATATATATATATATAGATAGATAGATAGATAGATAGAGAGAGAGAGAGAGAGAGAGAGAGAGAGAGAGAGAGAGAGAGAGAGAGAGAGAGAATTCTACTCTCACTGAGTGCCGCACGACTGACTGTTCCCGTTTCGTTCAAACCTAATGAAAACAAATGTCTCGGTAGCAAATATCTCCAGAGTTACGTCTATAGCCCTGTATATATGAACTATCATTACGTTCCGGGCTAATGACTTAAAAATGACGCATGTGCAAAAGCATTTGTCTGTCTCTGTTATAAGAAAGTACTTGAAAGCAGTCCACAGCAGCTAAGCGCGCTCGCACAAAACGGATAACTTCAAAGGTTTCATTCGTGATCCTTCGCGTCTTGCATTTACCATTTCCCCAATTATATTCCAGGTATCCCTCAGCGTTAAGAGTCAAATGAGCATCTTTTTTACTCGCTTCTCTCTCTCTCTCTCTCTCTCTCTTCTCTCTCTCTCTCAGTCTAGACCTGTACACTCCTTTGCCCGGGAGAAAAAATTATCGGGGAATGAAAATGTTCGAGGCATTCGTATCATAAGCGACACAAACGGGTTAATTTGAATATCCGGAGATCTAAATTCATTAAAGGAAGGTCTTTACTTTTTTTACGGGATCTCATTTAATGTTGACATACTTCTTCGTTTTTAACTCGGGGAGAGGTCGCGGATTATACTCAGAGGAAGGCAGACATCAGAAGTATTGGCCTAGTGTTTCATAAACCGGAAATATTTATATACGTATATAAATATCATTTTGATTTCTTTTTTTTTTCGCAAGCATTTATCCAACTGGGGCCGTATGACATTACGATTAAATAGCAGGGCCTTCCATGTGTCTTTTTCTTCAGAGAACTTTGCACGGATGACTCGAATCTCATTGAGCGGATGAAAATGGAAGGCGCCTGCCAGTCATTGATTTCAATGCACGTATAGAGAAGAGGAATGTTACTACCCGCTCTCTCTCTCTCTCTCTCTCTCTCTCTCTCTCTCTCTCTCTCTGCTCTCTCTGCTCTGCTCTAGTTTTTTATACCGCTGAAGTGAATGATACGAGAAACCAATTAGGAGCATTTTGTTTCGTCGAACAAGAGTCCTCTCCCTGATGACTTACAGAAAATTCAATTAAATAACGTGGACGTAGGATAAGGACAAAACAGTAACAATTAAATTTATTAACCATATGGAGGATTCAAATGCTAGTTACCCAATTCTGTGAGAGGAAAGGAATCCCACTGCACAAACATGAAATGAAAAGTATATGTGGAGACTTCGTTACAGATACCACACCATTTTTCTCGACTTGTTCTTTTCTCTTTGTTCGCCTTCTTACTTTTCCTTTGGTCTCATCCTTCATTGGGGTTAGCCACAGATTGACTGTGCCTTCAAATGAAAGGAATAAGCATAGGAATACGCATACAGCTGTTACTTGGGTTGGAAATGTGATCTTACAAGTGGACTGATTCTTTCTCTCTCATTACGTGGCTCTGGGCACTTGTGGGGAAGGCCAAACACGCGTTCGCGCCATAAGTGATCTAATCACGAAACGTGTCTCCACTCTAGGTGGACACTTCCCCAAGCTTTTCACCCCCACCCCTGTGACAGGTTGTGCCCATCTGGTCTACGAAAGGTTAGACCTCTTTGGGAAAAGATATGATTCATCCCACTGGGAAAAAAATATAGTTAGAGCAACGCTGGTGACCTCAGTATCGTCCGTGAACTTTGGGAACCTGATTTGTTACCATAGGTAATCATTAAATTTTATCTTCACCATGTATTATTATTATTATTATTATTATTATTATTATTATTATTATTATTATTATTATTATTATTAGCTATCCTTTATTATCTGTTATTCATGATGTGCATATATTTGTATGGAACAGAAAAAGGGTCATCAACTTGTCCTTTGGTGATCAAAGCAAAAGTCAAAACATTACCATCAGGAGGGTTAATATATATATATATATATATATATATATATATATATATATATATATATATATATATATATATAAATATATATATAAATTAACCTACATGCCAGTAAATATGCACACAAACAGTTTTCTTTGATTGGATAATCGCAAAAAACAGTAACATTTTTGTAAATTCCTTCGATATGAAAATTAAAATACAAATCTACGACCTCTCGTGCTGGGAGTCGACTAATTTTCAGTTCGTACAAGGAGTCACTGACTGCTCCAACAGTCATAGGAGAATCACGAGACAAAGCGAAGAAGAAGAAGAAGAAGAAGAAGAAGCATCTTCAGTTTCTGAGACGACACAACCTTGCCAGTTGTTGTGGTTTTTCTCCGACGATCACGTTACTGGCGCTTTCCGCGTAGGTCACCGCACTGCATGATGACGACGTTGTTGGCCGAATTACGCAACATTCCATTTGGCTGATGATGGCCTTGATGAACTATAGTTGTTGTTGTTGTTGTGGGATGAACAACGCAGCTTTTACAAGCATAGTGATATTTAATGTAGTATGTCCAGTGGGATGAGTTTAGTGGGTCTTGTGAAACTTCATCTGGCTATCTTTAGTCTAATCCACCATAGTGTCTGCGACAAAACTCTTCTGGTCACAAATATTTTTGTCGTTGATTGTAGCTTCAACGGTGGTGTAAACAACGCAGTTTTCTCAAGCATAGTTATTTTCATTGTGGTAAATTTAGTGGGACAGGGCGTCATTGTGAGAATTCTTGTGATAGTTCATCTGGCTGTCTTTAGTCAAATCCACCATTGGTTGGTATAACCGCGTCTGTGATGAAACTATCCCGATCATAAATATTATCGTCGTTGGTTTTAGCCACAACGGAGCATATTCGAGGTCGCATTAGTATTATTGGTGGTGGTGAAATACGACTTTCTCAAACATGAAATCCGCAGCATTTAATCCTTGATCAGGTTGGTGATAATTATAAAAGCATAGTTGTAGTCATGAGAAAAGAGCTTTTTTTTATGTAAGTGAATAATGCTCTTGCAATAGTAGTAGTCGTAGTATACAGCTCCTCTTACTACGATCACTACCGCTACACTTAACTGCCGATGTTGACGGTATTTTTTCCACAGCTGCTATCACTATCGCTAGTAATGCTACAGAAGTAGGGATGACTGCAATTTATAATGTGACAAAAATAAAAATTTAGTCCAGCTCTAACAAGGGGTCATGGAGATCATCAAACTGAAGGAGAATTTGATCTCATTGTAAGAATGAGATAAAATTCTTCTTCAGTTTGATGATCTTCATGATCCCTTGTTAGAGCTGGACTAAATTTTTATTTTTGTTACATTGCAGCCATCCTTACTGCTGTAGCATTACTAGCAACAGTGATAGCAACTGTGAAAAAAATACCGTCAACGTCGGCAGTTCAATGTAGCAATAGTAATCGTAGTAAGAGGAGCTTATCTCAGATAAGGATCAGCTGATCAGATGTCACTTCAAACTGCCATCCTTCGCCCTTCAGCTGTGACATCAGAAAGGTTCATATTCAAGTCCTCGCGTAGTGACGCAAGAGGTGTTTGCTTTTACCTCTTCAGCCATGCTTCCTCATCTGCCGTGATATGCAAAGGCTTGGTTTCGAGTTTTGACGAAATTTCCGGAAGGTGCTTTACATTGATCACATTGCCAGAGTTGGTGGCTCTCACTCGGAGATTCTTGGTAGAGTGCCTTTGTCCCCAAATTCGCTGTTTTCTGCTTTTTATTTTCCATTTTTTCCATTAGCTGTCCAACGTTTTTGGACAGAAGAATCCTATTCCGATTTCAACCTCTTAGTTGAAAACCGATATAATAATACCAATAAATCACCAGTTTATGCAACAATGAGAAAACCATAATTAGGAAAATAGAGAAGAACCTATATGAAATTAATGCAGCTGAGGCAGCATTTGCTTTTAATAAAACATATTTAAAAGAGGGTTTACTTCTAGCATACAATAATAATAATAATAATAATAATAATAATAATAATAATAATAATAATAATAATAATAATAATAAAAATAACAATAATGGTGAGAAAATCCACAGTGGTGAAGGAGTCAAATAGATATGAAAAAAAAATATACTATATATATATATATATATGTGTGTGTGTGTGTGTGTGTGTGCGTCTATATATATATATATATATATATATATATATATATATATATATATATATATATATATATATATATATATATATATATATAGTATGTATATATATGTATATATATTTATTTATCTATTATTTGTTCATTCATTTATTTACACTAACACCACTGTGGATTTCTTCACCATTTTAGCAACTCATGCAATTAGAAGATATTTATGAATGAATAATAATAACAATAATATTTATATAGAAGAAGAAGAAGAAGAAGAAGAAGAAGAAGAAGAAGAAGAAGAAGAAGAATAGTAGTGCATGTGAAACATTCTATTCTTAGTCCATATCAATGTAATCAAGGAAGTCTGTAACAAACAAAGAATATTAAGTAATCAGTGCATAGTCCAAAATGAATAAGAACCCGAAAGTAATACCACTCGTCGATGTGTGTTGAACGCCCACGGTTGTGTTCATAGTAGAAGCTTAACCCCAGTTTTTATGTGTTATTTCATCAGCTGTGGAGAATCTTTTGATAGTTATGGTTCTTGGAATGTAACGTCGTTTTTTATTAATTTTTTTTTTATATCTTAAAAGAGGTTTCCAGTCGTTTATCCCGCTGCCTGATGCTCCTCAAAATGTTTATAATTTTCAGAATTATCTTTTCTCGTGAATGCTATTTTACAGTGTTTCGATGTCGTGTCATAGATTAGCAGGGCTATTTCATATATATATATATATATATATATATATATATATATATCCTATATATATATATATATATTATATATATATAAGTCATATCACTTTTTCGTGATTCATATACATATATCGAGCTACAATGTCCTTTAATATCCAATTCGCTCTACTCGGAATTAATATATTTTCATATATGCTTAACCGAAGGGGAATTTTTTTTTCTCGAATAATAGACTTGCCTGGATCGGGCGCGAACCCAGGATCCTTTCAAATCCAGGACGTCAGTGAAGCTTTTTATCTACTACACTACCGCGAGAGGTAGTGTAGTAGGTAAAAGCTTCACTGACGTTCCTGGATTTGAAAAGGATCCTGGGTTCGCGCCCCGATCCAGGCAAGTCTATTATCGAGAAAAAATTCCCCTTCGGTTAAGCATATATGAAAAATATATTAATTCCGAGGTAGGGAAGCGAATTAGATATTAACGGACATTGTAGCTCGATATATATATATATATGATCGATATATATATATATCTATATATATATATAATAGATATATATATATACTAAATATATATATATATATATATAATATATAGATATATATATATTATATATGCTACGCATTTATTTCAAACGCCTAATGAACTAAAACGTATTTAACTTTCTCCCGTGTTCATTGTTCTTTTAATTTTCACTTTATTAGACTCATGTTGTTACCGATTTCTCTCTTTTTATTGGTGATATTTATTGGAATAAAAATGAAAGCCGGCATCCTTACGTATCTATAGAACGAACGTTTCCTCTATAAATTCTCTCATTCCCCCACGCCAGACTATGACGCCTACATGCCCGCTTATCATCATTACATTTCGAAAAGAAATCTTGGCCTTGTTAGGCGTCACCTTCCGTCTTACGAGACTAAAACCTTCCTTGGCCTTCTGAGTCGGCGAAGGAAGAAGAAGCGGCGGCGTTAGTGGCGAGGCGCCGG
This sequence comes from Macrobrachium nipponense, assembly GCF_015104395.2. Lineage (NCBI taxonomy): Eukaryota > Metazoa > Arthropoda > Malacostraca > Decapoda > Palaemonidae > Macrobrachium > Macrobrachium nipponense. Next base: position 110,623,140 of record NC_087201.1, read on the forward strand.
AGGGAGATTGGATGAAATTTGCAGCTCTTTCCAAAAGTCGGCCTTGGTAGGGTCTTCACGTCTGGCGGGGCGTTGTTGACTCAATAGGAGACGTAATCTTGCTTAACGACACGGAGAAATGTGATTGCGGCGATAGAATAAACTTCTCTTTGGAGGTGTATTCATACCTTATTTCAGGAGAAGAAACCGACGTCATTCGACCGGGAAATTGGGTTTCAAATTCTGTTTCTCAAATATTTCAGCGGAGGCGCTCTTACGTGACGCCCTCCCTGGTAAACTTCCTTTTGCATTCGTTCGTCTCCTTTACAAAGAGGCGGAAGAAGAAGAAGAAGAAGAGAAGAAGAAGAAGAAGAAGAGGCAAATACACAAGGATGAAAACTTGGGCAAGGAATAAGGTAAACTAAACAGTTTTTTTATTGTATTATGGGCAAACAAAGGCAAGAGAACAGTATAAATTACTGCACTTATCTTAAATCTTAAATACTTTTAGCCAACTCTTTAACATATATAATTGCCAGAATCAATGGTATGGAAATGGTCAGAAGTAAACAATAAATAAAGCGGAAAATGCAGAAAGGAATTTGAAAAAGTAAACACTTTAATTTAATCCTCGTTGGAAATATCCTATTTTATACAATATGCGTTTAATCAAATAAGAAACATGAATACATGAAAAATTTAGGATTTGCATCCAAAATTACATTTCAATGTAAACAGTTATAACCAGGAAATGAACATGGCGATTAATTTACATGACTATCCTCGGTGGTTTTTAAATTAGTGTCATATATAATATAATATATATATTAATATATATATATATATATATATATATATATATATATATATATATAAACACACATATACATGTGTGTGTTTGTATATATATATATATATATACATCATATATATATGTGTGTGTGTGTGTATGTGTGTGAAGAGATATATATGTGTGGATGCATGTGTGTGTCTCATTGTGTGTAGGTACAACCAACCACGGCTTTCAACTTTAGTGAATGATAATCTGATTGAAAATTCTCTGTAAATAACGATAGCATTGAATAGGCTCTTCTCAGTGAAGAAACAGAAGCTGAGATATATTCAAACATAATCAATTAATTCATACCAATCTAGACCTTATATCTAAAATTGCAGTAATGTATACGTGAGCAAAACTAGATGTATATGTTTTCCTTACGTATATGTAGTATTTGTATAAGGTTGTACTTTAATTTCTTATTAAAGTGTTTGTACAAAGCCTCCTCGGTTGTTACACCTCTCAGTTCGCTCGACACTCGGCCATACAAGCAAGCAAATGCATAAATGCATCTGCATTCAAGCTGGTCAATAATGCTCAGTCGTTCATCCATCCAGCCACAATGACATTGTAAGAGAAAGTCAAATATAACAAAACCCAGCAATTAAATTATAATAAACGAAAAAACAAATGAATCCTCATATAAACCTTGATTGTATATATATTAAACATTTTACCGTCGGATATTTTTATGCCTGGCGAATGAATCAACGCTTATGAATAACGATAAAATCATCCCGCTTTTTTCCAACATTTATTTTGTTTCGGGTGCGCTACTCGGGGTGCTCCATCAGGTATTAGTTAACGGTCTTTTTTCGATAAAATTCTCTTCAATGGTAAGTTAGAATGAAGGGAGCGTTTTATTGATGAAGGTTGTTTGAGATAAATTGATCCTTCAGTGGTAATAGTGAAGCGTTCCTTTAATCATTACCAGAAGATGAAAGCTATTCTTATTAAATAAGCCTACAGGAACCTTTGACTTGAAATTCAAACTTTCAAAGAATATGGCGCTCGGCTGAAAGAAGTAGTAGAAGGTAATAGGACGTACAGAGAGCAGTTATTATAAAAGAAAAGATAAATGAACAAATAAATTCATAATAATGTATGTAAAATAGAAAATAAAAGGAGAATTGCTTTAGGCTGATCATGCATTGCATCTTCGCTTGGACTTTTGAGATTCCTCTCCCACAACATCGTCAGGGAGGCGCCTCTGCTCCACAGTCCAGCGGTGTGAAGGGGAATAAGGGCCTCTGGAACTGAGAAGTTGGACAGCGAGGCGCATTGACCGCAGATTGGTGGTGCTGTTCAGCGAATCTGGTCTCTCTCGGCGGGAAAATAGGATCAGGGATCAATTGTGAATGTGACAGATCTCTGCTAAAGCACAGCTTATGAACAATTCACATGGTTCTCAGGTTCTCTGAGTAGGCCAATATTCAGAGCACATCTTTGCACATCAAAAATCTATCGCTTTTCTTTTCTGTAAAAGAAAATTACTGAGAAGACTATTTGTCTGTCCGTCCTCAGATTTTAAAAATGACTGAGACTAGAGGGCTGCAAATAGTTAAGTTGATCATCCACCCTCCAATCATCAAGCATATTATTATTATAATTCTTTATTGACAAAACATTACATATGTTGTGATACCATATTTACATTTAGTGTGCACAAAACAGTGGTTTTTAATCTATAACAATAATTCATTTCACCAATACATTATAAAATATGTCCATAAAAAGTAAAGTATTCTCATTCATAATCTCTAGCTACTAATCAGACATCACAACAAGCCCCTCAAACTCCAACACCGAAATAAAAGATAATAATTATTATTTATCTATCAAATTCCAGTATTCTAGCCTCAGCAGTTTTTATTTTATTTTATTGAAGGTTGAAGTTAGCCATGATCATGTGTCTGGCACCGCTATATGTGCCAACAACACAGGCCACCAACGGGCAGTGGCTGCAGGTCTCATGGACCGCGGCTGAGAGTTTCATGGGCTGTGGCTGAGGTTTTCATACAGCATTATATGCTGTACAGAAAACTCGTTTGCGCCGAAAAAGCTTCGGCGCATACTTTACTTGTTATTTCTTGATAGCAGTTTTACACACTAGATAAAATGAAGTTGTACTTCCTAACCCCCTCCCCCACACCCCCACCCACAAACGTTTCTCAGTATCCCCTTCTCCTGACTATATTCTCATCATTGTCATTTCTTCCGATGGTGACTTCTGACTTGTAGGCATTTGACCGAGAAAGTCGGTTTGGGAAAAACGATATAGACAGTACCTGTGTGATGAGTCAAACAGCCATATTTGTTTCTCATTGCCGTCTCATTTATTCATTTTATTCATCGCCCAAGTTTCATATCGTGTTTCCCTTTTCTTTTGGTACTGACATTCATTTATTCTGATATCGTTTTTTATATTCACCTGTACACGCCTGACCTAGAGAAGCCAATTGTGTTGCAAGATCCGTTTTGGTGGATAATTAGAAAGGCAAACTCACTGAAGGGAGTGAAAGCAAGATTAGAGAGGACATTTTATAGATGCTGGCGAAAGGACTATCTGTAGTAAACATCATTAAGCAAGGAAGACAAAATGCATAAAAACTGATCCATACACAATCCCTTCTTCTGTTTTGCCTAATTTCTGATTTGCCTTTCATTTCCTTTCAATCTGAGCTCAGCAGGAGATCTTCTGCCTACCCGTCCCTAGGGACTCTGTGCACCATAACTATACATTTCTAAATAGGAAGCGGACGCATTTGCACGAGAACGAATAATTGAAGAGTAAGTTAATCAACAGATGAATACTTAACCTGTATTTCGTAACAGGTCAGCCAAAGCTGCTGCATCGCATAAGCGAATGGATACTCGTGAAATATGCAACCGAAACCTTTCTCGCAGAAACAATTTGATTGGGAACAATAACATATCAAACATTCAAATGCTGTATGAAACGAAAGGAAAAACGAGAGAGGGTCATGGAAAGCTGACTTCTGTTTATTGCAGGTGATGTGGAAAAATATAGCACATCGAAAACAGGAAGGACGGGATACATGGAGAAACGTCGTTGACGGTGGGGAAAATAATAGGGAAAGCTGAGGATGCAAAGAAGTACAATCAGAAAGGGGTCTATTGGAAATACGATGATTGTGACAGTATTGCACACTTTGGATGATTTTTTAACCCGAAACAACTTTGTTAAAAAAAAAATGAATAAAAACTAGAAACCACAATTCAGGGTTGGTGATTTTTTTTTATTTTTTAAGAAAAAAATCAGTGATTTATCTTATTTATTTATCTATTTTTATTTATTTGCGTTTCTTTTATTTCTTAGTTTTTTTTCACTTTTTTTCCTTCAAAATGTATTTAATGACAGAATTACTATTGACTTATCTTTTAGGTTTCCAGTTCTGCCCTAAAGTTTTCATGTATCAAAACAAATAGATGCAGCACAGTTATGCTTAATTTTTTGTTAACCCCCAAACCATATTTTTCAATTTGTTTGCTTTTAAATAAAAAAAATGGAAAAATAAAAAATTTAAAAAATCATGATTTTTTAATGAAAAAAATCAAGGATTTGATAATTTAATCACTTGATTAAATCATTTAATCACTTGATTAAATCATTTAATCACTTGATTTAATCTTTGCCAACCCTGATAAAGCTGGGATTAAAATGTTTACAACTCATGTGACAATTATATATGAAATAATCGATGTAATTAGAGTCTGAAAAGCTAAGGATGCCCCATAGCAGAGCAAAACATGTCTTGTCGAACACATATCATAAACACACGTCCGGAACTTACGGACTTAAGTGACAAGCAAGCTGAAAACGAGTCGACGACTGTAAGTGGAGAACGAACCTCTGGCAAATGCTCGATAATCATATCTGGTTAGAACTACCACTAGGTAGTAGTCTTGCATTCAACCTGTTTGTAATGGGTGTGTGTGTGTGTGTGTGTGTGAGTTGCCGAGGTGTGTTTACGATCTGTTTTACTGTAGTGTGGAAACATGTTAGTAACCTTGGTGTCGTTACTAATTTGTTTGTTTATCTCTTTATTCAATTTTCAATTTATTCATTTGTCTTGTCACCTAGAGTATTGAATATGCTTCACTAAGTCGGTTTCTGTCGGCCATGGTCTTTGTAGTACTTTATTTTTCCTTGATGGAATATTCAGTATTACTTTAAAATTCATTGCATTATAAATGTTCGGACGAAGGAAATTCTGTATCGGGTTGCATTTAAACAAATAAACAAAATGTATATACACAAACGCGCGCATACATACACATACACCACACATTATATGTGTGTGTGTGACACACACACACACACACACACACACACACACACATATATATAATATATATATATATATATATATATATTATATATATTATATATATAATGTGTGTGTGTGTGTATGTATGTATGTAAGTATATATGTGTGCATGTGTGTGTCCCTTTCTATTCCAACATCAAATCATTTCCCTTAAAAGGAGGGGATTCGTATAAAAAGACTGCAATCATACTTAAACTACTGAATCGTAGATAGCCCTCTTTTACCCAAAAAAATATAACAATAAAAAAATAAAAAAAAAGTCCACGAAACTAAACCTTTCGTACGTTGACACATAAAGTTCATCTGCAGTGTGTCAGACCTCCCTACATATTGCTCACATGTCGAGGCTTTTATCAGCACCTCTTTCAGTTTATCTATCCTTCATTTTCCAGACCTTCCTCTCCACCTTCCTTCCAATGCTTTCGGAATGAATACTCGTTTCACCAACCTGTCGCCCTTCGTTCTTTCCACATGAACTAACCCTCTCAAAGCGCCTTGATCCCTCTTTCCACTTGCCCTAAGTGTTCTTACCTTTCCTTCTACATATCTCCACCATTCTCCCTTTGCATTTCTTCGTTTACCACAAGTACTACGTAAGCTATTCATGTGTACAGCTTCCACCTCCTTTCTTTCATACTTCACTTCCATAGAAGAATGCTGGTTCAGCATTTCTTTCATACATTCTACCTTTGGATTCCATGTGCCCGCTAATTTTTCTTACAGTCTTTCGCACACATTTAATTGCCTTGCTTGTTTCACTCGCTGTGACTCATCTCTTCTCTCATCCTACCATCATCTAAAATCTTTGCTCTCTATAGCTTATAAAAATCTATTGCTTCCAGTACATCACAGCCCATATTAACATCCACTGCTTCTGCTTACTTCTCATTTACCCTCATAACCTTATTCATGCTCATGTTTGCTTTCAGCTTTTAGCCAGCACTCTCAAACTTATGATCCCCAAACATCAACCATTACACATTACATTCACAAACCATCCTCTTATCTCACAAATATGCACCTTCGTCTACTTTCCTTTTTTTGACATCTCGCATCAATCCATCTGAAATTATATTAAATAGCTATGAAGGCATAACGCACGCTTGTATCACCCCAATTTTTACACCAGGCCAGACACTCTCTTACATACTGTAACACATGCCCCACTTCCATGATAAAAGCCTTATATCACTATCAACCATTTGCCCTTTATACCATACATCCCCAGCACCAACCACATTGTCTCTGTTAGTTCTACCATAAGCTGTCTTGAAGTCTATTTATGTTATAAGCTTTTTCTCCCTTTATTTTCAAATTTCTCACATATGTGTCATCTGTATACCTTCACAGTCAAAATCTAACACTTATTGCTGCCATACTAAAGAAAATTATGCCCCTATAATTCTTAGTATCCTCTACTACCTTCACCCTTATACAAAGGAACAAATATACTTTTCACGCACTAAATTTTTGGACCCATCTGCATCCAGACACACTTTGCATAACCCGGTTAGCCACTCAGTCACACTTTCACTTCCGTACTGCAAAGTCTCGCGTTCAATCCCTTCAACTCCTGGTATCCTTTCTGCCTCTCGATTGCCATCCTTACATACTTCACCACAGTTTTCTCAAGTATTCTCTAGCTTACCGTAATCAACCCTGACACCGATTTTAATAATATAATCTTCACAACTCGGATTTTGAAAGTTGATACAACTAGCGGTGCTTGATGGCGCCTTGGCTGTTGATAGAAAATCTTATAATTACTTTGAAACTATGGCAATGGGATCCCCACTGGGTTCCACCTTCGGTAATACCTTTATGTACTCCCAAGAGGAGCTCTTAATAGATCATTTCTTTTTCTCTGCATATGCCAGGGAAATTCAAAAAGGTTTTTAGAATTTGTCAATGGTATATATTAAAATACAAAATTTGCCATTGAATATGAAAATGATATAAAATTAATTTTCATATATCTTTTTTTTAGAAATTATGATCATCTTAAGACTACGAATTTTTGAGAGAGAGAGAGAGAGAGAGAGAGAGACTATTTACCAGCCTGGGGTTTAACTCCTGTAGCCCTTGATTTTTAAGCTGTAAACTAATGTCATCATCGACCCTATTTCACCAGGCCTTTAGTCTGACTGCAAGTTGGACTTTATTTTGTTGATGACAACTGCTTTCCATTCTAACTGGCTTTTAAGAATGCTGACAAATTTCTATAGAACGTTATATTCTAAAATTCTTTGTGCCTATGGTCTAAAAATAACCTTTCTTAGCCAGTCTTCTGCTGATACATAAAAAATAACATTTTAATTGTGAATCATAATAAGAAATCCTTTGGGTATCGATTGCATTTAGTTGTAAAGGAAGACTGAGCCATTTACTCATTTAAAGTGTGGTAGAAATCTAATTGCCTTTGATGTGACCTGGGAACATATCTCGGCATCATATGGAAGTTGCTGTGGGTGAGAATAGATTACTACTGCGGTATTAGATATAGAAAAAGTGTTAAACTAGCGAATCATGAATTCTCTAATATTAACACGACAAATTTTAATAAAGATAATCATAAAATAAAACATTGTGATTTTGAAATATTAGAAAGTCCTTTGAAAAACAATTTTTTACCTTTCTTGAATCCTTGTTTGTTTAGGGGATCGTTCGTGAATGAACCTCCCATTCCTGGGCCACACCAGTACACCTGATGTGAATGATCTTTGCTGCTCACCAAAGTACCATTTTTTATAACTCAGCTTTTATCTTTCATCTGCTGAACTTAGAGGTGTGTCTGCTCTCCTTGTCTTTAAATGCTTAAAGATATTTTGTTGGATTTTCATCATATATAGTTGTATTTCATTTTTGTACGAGACTGTTACCTATACGTATCATTTGTCGTTTTATCCCTGAATATGGAGGAACTGTAGTCTACAAATGGTGACTTTAGAGAAAGTACATCTGATCATATGACATACCATGCCTTCTCCCACCAATATATATATATATATATATATATATATATATATATATATATATATATATATATATATATATATATATCTGTGTGTGTTTCAGTCCTGTTCTGTATCAGTTTGAAAACTGCAAGCTTTTGTTTACTGCGTTAATTTTTCTTTGTGTCACGTTCCCTAATTACGAAATGCGATAAAATCAAGCTAGAAGAGTTAAACGCATTATGTACTCGCGTATACAATATTTCGTGATAAAATAGTTCATTCAAGCATCCCGTTCCGTGTGCTGATTGATGAAGTACATTTATTCATTTGACTTCATTCAATTTCTTGTCTTTCTTTCTCCCTTCTAATACATTTAGAGAATATTCCAAGTCCCTCGGTTTTATTTTCTCGCTTCAGAAACTAAATGCAAATTTCTTTTCATTATTCATCTTCTTCCCTCTGGGAAAAAACGCCAGAATCAGAGAGCATCTTGGCTACTACTCTCATCGAACATGCAAAGCATCCAAAAAGAGTCAGAGAGGAGGGAGGGGGCCGGGGTAGGTGAGGGAAATATAGAGGATGGGAAGGGGAAAGTGAAGTAACTTTACACCTTCACAAAATTAACTTATGCCGCTCTGAAGTTTTTCGTCTCCACCTGTTTGTGCTGATCATGAATGGAATTCAGACAAATGCAATATGGCTGTCTGTGGGGTGGGAATAAAATACGTTTATGCAATAAGATAGGTAAATTCTGAGTATTTCGGACATTAAGTTGGCCTCTCTCTCTCTCTCTCTCTCTCTCTCTCTCTCTCTCTCTCTCTCTCTCTCTCTCTCTTATTCTTGATTATCACACATTTTTTTTATTTTAATATCATCGTAATCCCAACACTTCTCCGATGCTCTTCATCTGTTTTTTTACGTCCTGTTAACACGAAACCTGAGAAGCTAAACTTTTCAGTGTATTAATTACGTAAATTAACGTGTTCTTCACCTGAGAAGAGAGAGAGAGAGAGAGAGAGAGAGAGAGAGAGAGAGAGAGAGAGAGAGAGAGAGAGAGAGAGAGAGAGAGAGAGAGAGAGAGAGAGATGTCTGAGATGGAAAGACAATAACAAAGAGGAAGTAATTGTTGCTGAAGGGTGATGAGGAAACTTCCTAACCAAGGTTTGAAACAAATATACAATAATGTGAAATATAGAGCTCTCATGGGTATCATGTAGATGCCTTTGCTCCGAGATCTTTTAAAATATCCAAGTAAATAAATAGAGATATGACTACTTTTATATATGAAGATGGGGAAACGTGTGATGCAGAGCTCTGTTTCTCTCCCACGTAAACAAACAAATTTAATGGTAAACGTTTGAGGAAAGCTGCTTTTAATCGTGCGGTCAATTAGACTTTATAAAAACTCCGTTTTCAGCTGCACAAAAGCCCTAGTTTTTAGTTTCGCAGGAAGAGAGCAATGAAGCATGAAGAGAAGACAAAAGCTCTCATAGCAAGCAACTTCCTACAAATGAACGCGATATCAGAGATCAAAGGCAGACTGAAAACTAACAAAGTAAAAAACAATTGTTTTCGTTTTGAATTAGGTGTTGATTTTCCTGAAAGATTTATTTTAATATTGTCTCGTTGAAAACTTATATTTTGGTTGATGACAACTTCAACTGTTTCCAAAGATAAGAAAAGTCATATATGGCTCCCAGTTTTATTCGATTAATTATTGTCACAGGTCGGCGCTGTGATTCTTCTTATTACCTTTCTAGTTCTTCCCTTGTATTCCTTGAGCCTCTTCTTCAAGAGAAAAATAAAACTAGAAGTCTAAAGGCCTCACTTGACGTTTCGACATCTGTATTTTTTAAAACATTAAGAAATTAGGTGAATGTCTCACACCTGTCAGTTTCCTGTATGGAACGAGCGATAATGGGGTTCTCCGATCTAAGATTTAAACGAGAAAGCAATTTTGGTCGATGGCGCCACTTTTTGTTTGTTTGTTTGTTTGTATGGTGTTTTTACGTTGCATGGAACCAGTGGTTATTCGGCAACGGGACCAACGGCTTTACGTGACTTCCGAACCACGTCGAGAGTGAACTTTTATCACCAGAAATACACTTCTCTAACACCTCAATGGAATTCCCGAGAATCGAACTCGTGGCCACCGTGGTAGTACGCCAACACCACACCGACCACGTCTCTGAGGCGCTGATGGCGCGACTTAATATCTGTGCTGTGATAAATGCTTTCTTAGAAATGTAAAGAATGGCTGAAAATTTACGTTGATTTATTCTTACGTATAATTTGTTACTTTCGTGGCCTTAATAAAGTTAGTTAGAACTTGTACGTGGGATTTTTGAAACAATTTATTATGAGCATGTTTTTACAATGTTATATTATGAGCAAAAAATAAGAAAAAAAACTTTTACAATGAAAGTGTTCAACAATGACTCAAAGCAGAAGAATGTGGGTAATCTAAGGGTAACATTCGGTAATATTTTCCTCTTGTCACTCTTATCACAAAAGTCTTCAGAGCTCTATTGTAGTATCACATAATATATGATAACGAGCTGCATAAATTAAGTCACCTGTTTTTCACACTATGTTGCTCGTTATCCAATTACCCAAGAATTCACGACTGACAACGCGTGATGATAGCACGAGCAATAAAGAGAATAAACAGATGTTTACATTAATATGATGTTCTGAAAAAGAATGTACAAACCTTCAATTTTTTTCTTTTTCTATTCTTTACTAAATTTCAATGAAAATATCGTTATGGTTTTGACACCAATATCTTTAAGCAAGAAGTCTGAGATCTTTTAGATGTTTAGCCAAAAGTATCATGTTTACAAATAATAAGAACTGACGTTAACTGGAGTCAAGTAGACATCTTTATCCCTGGGAATATGTTGTTACTTTTGGTGTTGGAAGGAAAACAAATTGCACCAACTGATGGTTATAAAGCTAAGAAAGCTGTGAAGCCTTTTTAGTATATTCAACGGTCTGTGTTGACTAATAGTGTAGTATTTCGTGTCTTTTCTCAACTGTCACATATGAAAAAGCTGACTGTTCTTCCCAATGTTTTTTTTTTTATTATAAGTAAATCAGAGGTGAATGAGGCAACTTGAAGTTAACGCTCTAAGAATAGAGACTGTCCGTGGTTTTGTATTTCATCAGCTTTGAGTTGGTCAACTAATCGTTGAAAGTATTCAGTGGACATGTAATATTTTCATGTGATAACACTAAAAATAATGCTCACGAGAGATTGCTATAAAACTCCGTGTATCAACTATAAATAATTTTATTTGGGTCAGACAGTAAGCAACTGAATGTAAGGATAAAACATAATAACATTTAGTTAGAACTGGCCAACAGGGCAATGCTTTCTTTGTGCGCCTAAGGGATTGATTGGCCCCACAGCAGTATCTTCACTATATGTTAAAATGCAGTGTCCAGAATCCTCAAGAATATGTTGAAATACAACTAATAAAGAAAAATAATTTAGGTAAATGTCTACGCATACACTTGGCCCTATTGCGTTCTAAATGTTGCCAGAGAGAATCTTGAGAACAAGGGGTCGAAGAATATTCAGTAGTACAGATGTCAAAATGCTGCAAGAGCAACAGAAAGATATCGCCGTGGTGAAAATGCTGTGCTAGAATGAATAGTGAATGAGAATAGAAACAGTCTCCGGATGCCCACTAACATTGTCAAGTACACAAACGATATTATTTCCCTTTGACCTCTTGACCTCACTCCGGTCTCGATTCGGTGACGGCATTTACCAACGAACTCGCTCTTCATCCCGAGCAAATCTCTCTCTCTCTCTCTCTCTCTCTCTCTCTCTCTCTCTCTCTCTCTCTCTCTCTCTCTCTCTCCTTTGCCGAGAGACTGGTTCCCCCAACCAGACAAAAGCTCTCGTAATGTGGTCTTCGAAATATCCCCCCAAATGGTCCATAACAATCAAAGTTCGGTATAATTGCCCAGATGAACACAGATCTCTCCTCCCTATTGGGAGACTATCATGGTATTAATTACAGCAAACTCGAAGCTCATCCGAGTCTCAAATACTGGCGAGTTCGAAAGAAAGTTTAGCCATTTTTTTCGAAGGGTTGGCTCTACAAGGACGAAAGTAGGGGTAAAGAAACGCGGATTAGTTTTCCTTAAGCCGGGGTTAGTGACTGGGTAATTGGATTTCTCCATACCCCAGCGATATGACGCTCTCTCTCTCTCTCTCTCTCTCTCTCTCTCTCTCTCTCTCTCTCTCTCTCGTCAATATAGTGCTCAATAGGCTTTTGGCTGTGCACTTTATATTTATATCTGCCGAGTGTCCTTTGTGGGGGATGTTCTAAGGGTAGCCATTGAAAGCCGCCGCAATCATCTGTTTGAGGCTGCTTGTGCTCAGCTTTACTTGGTCTCTCTGCCTATTTGATTTTTGACTGGGGGATGTTATCTAAATAAATTAAATTGCTGTAATTGATATGAACAGATGATGACTCTTTTCCTTTCCCAACCTCTGTCTTTCTCCCTCTCTCTCTCTCTCTCATACACACACACGCACACACAGACACACACACACAAACACATACATATATATATATATATATATATATATATATATATATATATATATATATATATATATATATATATCTATTCACACTTATATATATATATATATATATATATATATGTATACTCGTATACATAGTGTGTATATATATACATATAAATATATATAAATATAGTAAATATATGAATGCATATGTATATGTACATGTTATACACACACACACACACACACACACACACACACACTATATATATATATAATATATATATATATATATATATATATATATATGTATGTGTATGTATATTATATATATATGTTATAATATCGATATATAGATAATAATTAATACATGTGTGTGTATAGGACATGTTACATATACATATACATATATTAATATATATATATAATATCATTATATATATTATATTTAATTATATATACGATGTATACGCGTATAGATATAAACATACAAGTGTGAACAGATGGATAGACATGTAATATATATATATATATATATATATATATATATATATATATATATATATATATATATATATGATGTGTGTGTGTGTGTGTGTGTGTGTGTGTGTGTGTGTGTGTGTGTGTAGACATGTACATATACATATGCATTCATATATTTACATATATTTATATATATTTTATATGTATATATAACACACTATGTATCGAGTATACATATATATATATATATATATATATATATATAAGTGTGAATAGATGGATAGACAGTATATTATATTATATAATATATAATATATAGTAATATATATTATTAATATAAATATTATTTACATACTAGATATATATATATAATACATGTGTGTATAGATGTACATATCATAACATGTAAGTAAGTTATATATATAATTTATATATATATATATTATATATTTAAATATATATATTACATATGTATATGTGTATATATATATATATATAGATGGTGGTGGTGTGTGTGGGTGTGTATAATTTATATATTATATAGAAATTAATATTAATAATATAAAATCTGTATATGTTAATATAGTTTATACAGTATCATATATATTATATAAATTATTTATTATATAATAATTCTAAATTATATATATTATAATGGTGTTTTTGGGGGGGGGGGTGTTGTGGTGTGTGTAATCATACATACATATGCTTTTCAATCTAATGGGAGTGGCTACGAACGTTGTTTATCCTCCAATCATCAGCAATACCTCTGGGATAAATGATAAAGTTGCAAGACACCACAGCTTACAAAAGCATTGGTTTACATAGTTCAGGCTTCGTTCTGCGGAGGTCCAATGAATTTCCAGGAACAACCCCACGTCATTTCCATCCCGTGGATTCGATCCCAGTTCTCTCGCTGGAAAGTAAAAGTTGAAAGCAAAACACATTCTGATGTTTAATGAGAGTTGCTAAGTAGCCACTTTATTTAGACTTGTAAGGAAAACGTGAGATACTTCAATGAATATAAATTTTTTAATGTTACTCATACTTAAATCTTTATGTGAAAATTGACTGAAAATTATCATCGTCGTCTATCAGGCATTCTGACAGAAAAACTTTAGCCACAAAAGAAGTTGCAACGATGCTTATAAGCAATTATAGATAGAGACTATGCATACATACACACACACACATACACACACACACACACACACACACACCACACACACACACACATATATATATATATATATATATATATATATATTATATATATATATATATATATGAATTTATGTGTGCATGTGTGTTTGCGAGCGCGTGTTGTGGTTTGTGAAATGAAATTTCCCACTATCAGAATTGCACATAATTACAGTGAAAATCTTTGTAAATTATTTTCCATGAAAAATGATCGATTACTTCTCATGGGGTCATGTTTTTCTATGAGAATGTTTAATAAATGGAGATTAGAAATTTTCTTTCAGTTGTCACTAAGATTCAGGTAAAACTCAGAATTAGCAGTAAAAAAATGACACTGATTTCGCTCACTTTCTCAGTTCAAGTTTAAATAAAATGGCCATTTAGCAATGGTCATTCAAATTAAGAATTAGAAGACGAATCTGTAAAGACGTCACTGAAGTCCCGATTTCTCCTGTGTACGCTGGTTTGAATCCACGAGAGGACGAAATTATTATCATCTAAAAAAATTCACCTTCTGTTAACATATATGAATATATATTAATTCCGAGGTAAAGCGAATTGGATATTAAATTTAGAACATTTCTAGCTTAATGCACGCATAATGCATAAAGGACATATATTTAAAACAAGATCAATATTCAGTAAAGAAGGAAATTAAGCTTCGTAGGATTTCAGTTTGATGCATTCTAACTATTAAGAGCCATCCGGACTCATATCTTCTTCCACGACGATAATATCAAAAGATAACATCAGTCCGGAGTTGGAAACCTTTTCTTTAGTAACGCCATATGATTCAGACAGAAAAACAACCAGAATCTAAAGATGTTAGCAACTAAAGATAGAGATGTTTGTGAAATTAGTATAAAATCAGGGTAATGACAATTTCCAGTTGTTAATCGAGCTAAAATGGGTATTTGTTACCACATGAACTCTGTCGTCTACAGATACAGAAAGCAAATATAGAATAGTCCACTCGTGAATTTGAATTTTTTGTTTTATTTTTCATTTTACCTCCGAAATAAAAAAAATCGGATTGAAAACAGTAACACTGCCTATTCCGGCACCCACCTTATACCTAAATTAAAGGATACCCTGAATCAGTGATGGAATGATCAATGTAACCTGACAGAATATGTTAGATCTGGTGCATGAGCTTTACCATTATATATATATATATGTATATACTATATATATATATATATCTATATATATATATATATATATATATATATATATATATATATATATAAGCGAATACCACAGAAAAAATAATAGTCAGAAATCCAAGCGCTTTCGTCTTAACTCAGACATCGTCAAGGAGTTAACGAAAGCGCTTGGATTTCTGACTATTATTTTCCTGTGGTATTCGCTTATTTATGAAGTCACGTGCATCTACAGTGAATTTTTAAGCATATATATATATATATATATATATATATATATATATATATATATATATATATACATGTATACATACATACATACATATATATATACTATATATATATATATATATATATATATATATATATATATATATATATATATATATATATATATATATATATATATTTACTTTAACTCTTTTATGTTTGTGGTAGCAACTGAGGTTGAGCCTCCTTTGAAACACACAAGCACACAGACACACACGAACACATACACACACACACACACACACACACACACACATATATATTATATATATATATATATATATATATATATATATATATATATAGAAATGAGCCAAAGTAAAAATAATGAAAATAAAAATGGTCGAGCACTTCCAACAGAACCAACATTGTATTGAGGTTACTTCGATCATACTGCTAAAGCTTTCAGTATTTTTATCTTGGCCTAAGAATCTTCCTCTTTACCTACTTGACCAGCAATTTATATTATTATATATATATATATATATATATATATATATATATATATATATATATATAATGTGTGTTTGTGTGTGTCTGTGTAAATGTCTGGTCACGGAAAATAGAGGAAGATTTTTAGGCCAACATCAACATGCTTACAATAACTGTACAATATTTTAAACAAGCTTTGCCGAATTTGAAGACCAGTCGCTTTTAACTATCATAGTGGTTGAGATCAAAAGATAAATACTAAGATTTTCGTCCTGATATTGAATACCTGTGACCCTGAAATTTTGACCAATTCCAAATGTATTTTTGGGAAATAATTTTCACCTTATTTATACATGCAAACCATCTATGTTAAAAATCAGTGGAATGAAGATAGAGCATAATAATAATAATAATAATAATAACCTCAGGGGGAGATTTCGTTACCATCCAACGACCAATTAAAATCCGTTCCCACCGACCCGCCCACCGATTGTACACGACCTTGCATGCTATAAATACTTGTAAAACGTATCTTAATTCACTGTACTGTAAACTCTCATAGATGACTGCCTGTGCGCTGTCGACACGTTAGAGGAATAAACCTAAGACAAATGAAAATCTTTACATGTCCTTAGGAAACTTAATACACCAGCTACATGCTGACGAGAAAAAGATAATAAGAAGAATTGAGAAGATTCTATATAAATTAAATGCCGTTGAAAACAGCTATTGTATTCAATAATAATAATAATAATAATAATAATAATAATAATAATAATAATAATAATAATAATAATAATAATGAAGATTATGATAACACCATACAATACATATAATAATCATACTAAAGATATCTTACACCACCTAATGATAATAATAATAATAATTCCCAAGACTGTGTCAAATTTGTGATGAATGCAATATTTGCAATAATGGTAAGGGAAGCAAAAATAAAATAATATTGTTTACGAAAAAGTAAGCGGGTAAACCTGCTGCATTGATAGTAGTAATAATAATGCTCCTTTTATTAATGCCAACGATCACAAAATTCCCATCCAAATTTTGCACCGAACGCCGATTACTTTTTATGTTCATACGAAACCCCCGACTTTTTATTCCGAATAAAGTTCATCATTATCGACACAGCCATACCTTCTCCATTAGCTAATTATGCCGCATCTGGCATCCAGGTGAAGCCACGTCGGCCGCCGCATTCGAGACACCAATTCGTATCTGTGTCAGATCAACATGGCAAATGGCGCGTAAATCTCTGATGGGGAGAGTTGCGTTCTTTATGCATCGTTTTGAGGGATTCTAATGGCTCTGTAGTATTGCCCCGGAGCGCTGCCTCTTTCATCCGCGGTAAAATGTTCGCTTGGAACGTGAATGCGGCGAGGAGGAAAAGGCCGAAACATTAGCTACATGTACTCATCGTGGTCGATGAGGGCTCCTTTTTTTTTTTTTTTTTTTTTTTTTTTTTTTTTTTTTTTTTTTTTTTTTTTTTTCAGTGCGTGAGTTACTTCTGGAGAGCGCTTTTTCCGTCGATTGCAGGCGACTAAATAATATGAATAAGAACGGTGGATTTTTAACTTATCCTTGAAATGCGTTCATTACATGTTGCAAGGTTGATCCAGGTCAGAAGATTCAGTCAAAATCATAATTTAGGTTTTTTTGTAACTGTAAAATGATCCGGTCTCCTAACATTAGGGATACTGGTTACTAATTAACAACTAAATCTAAAATTGAAAGAGTTTTTCAACATTACCACCTTGGAAATGGATTCAGCTGAGATTAAAGACGAAGTTTTACCCATCAAAGATTTCCTTAATATTAACTGGCCTCTGAACATCACAAATACTTAGAATTGGCATTTTTTTCTTAGATCCAGCATCACCGATACAACAAACTGACTGTGTTTATCAGTTCCATTCCTCTCGACACTAACCACATAAATTGGTACACTGACCAACAGATGAATATCGTTGACCTCAAACCAAAAGGTGTCTTCATCTTATAAAGGGTTTTTCTTCCGAAAAGGAGTTCACAACCATTTGTGAGGCGCCCTTTCGCATGCGCACATGCTCATTAGTGCCCACCCCGAAAAGTTAAGTAATCTTAGATTTGCTAGATCACTGAGATGATTAACAGCTCTCCTAAGGCTGGTCCGAAGGATTAGGTATTTTTCACGTGGCTAAGAACCAATTGTTACCTAGCAACGGGACCTACAGCTTATTGTGGGATCCGAACCACATTATATCGAGAAAGGAATTTCTATTCACCAGAGATAAATTCCTCCGATTCCTCGTTGGCAGTGCGAAAAATTGCACTGGCGACTACCGATGAGGCAGGCGAGCACGTTACCCACTCGTCCAACGAGGAACTCTTTAGTACCACAGCCTTTTTTGCGCATCTAAGAGAGTTACTGCTTATAATCAATGTTAATGACCATCACTATGATAGTAGTTGATTGTGGACTGTCTTATCGCATTATAAGTTGGAATATTTGTACAACTTGAGAAAATATTGAAATACCGGAAACTTACAAACTCTTCATTTTCCTTCGCCTGACATTTCAATGTTAAAATGTAGATTCTGCCATGAAAAAAATTGCTTTTAGAGCAATCATTATACGTTGGTCAACGCATAATGACGTTTTTCGACGAGAAATATCCTCTCCTATAGATTTACTGAAACACAAAATGCCAGTACAATACAAGGACTCTGCCATTGAGTAAATTTTGCAGTATGGTGCTTCCAGAAGTTCTGCAATTGTCACTAGTTCCGGGCCATAGCACAAATTTAAAACTTTCACAACACACGGCCAAGATACTTGCTTTCTCGCGAGAGAATCGAGAAAATATACTTGTGGGAATAAACATAGAAAAATAATCACGTAACAAAAGATATCTCATAACAGAAAATTATGTCGTCGGGGTAAGGATGACCACACAGACAGTCTTCCTTTTCTTAGCTGTGATAATTATGAAGGTGTACATTTAGAGGTTGTAGTGATCACCCACTTTTCATTTTGGTTCTATCATCTGTCTCTTTTCTAAATCTACAACTCACATTAGCCTGCAATAGCCCAGTACAAAATTCACTAGATAGACTAACAGAGGTAATCTTGATTTGTAGAAAAAGCGCCATTTCCGTTTCTTCTTCTTCCCGTTGTCAAACACTGGTCTTTTTTAATGCGATCAGTTACTCAACCGTTTGTACTACTAATTGAGAGACAGAGAGAGAGAGAGAGAGAGAGAGAGAGAGAGAGAGAGAGACCGAATTTAATCACCGCTCACATATCCACTTCAGGAGACACAAGACAAAACTCTCGGAGACACTAAAAGATTTCAAACTTGACGAGACCCATCCGCGTCCACGGGTCCCGGGGCCTCTCCTTCAAATCCCAATTCGTTTTAGTGCTCAGCTCCTAAAGCTCTCTTCTCCTTACCGCGTCGAAGGGTTTAAATCTGGAGATTTCGTGAAACAATGATCTTCCGCGTATTACCATACTTCTGTACTCACATATTTGCGCTTGCAGTATGAGTTTGTTTATGTTGTTTGTCTAGACAAGTAGACATATTGTATGCACGTTGTTAGGATATATTTAATATCAGAAAGACACACACACACACACACCACAACACACACACACACACACACACACATATATATATATATAATATATATATATATATATATATATATATATATATATTATATATATATATATATATATATATATTTATATATCAGGGGAGGCTAAGCCAAAACAATGTCATAGTAGGATGCATGGATATGAAGAACAGTCGGCTCATCATTTACAATTTATTAGCTGCGCTTCGGAATCACCCATATCCTATCTTTTCTGGCTAAAAAAAAAAAAAACTGATTGAAACTGACAAAAAAACTCGCAAAATTAAAATGCTCTAAAGATTGTTTATATGTATGTAGCACATGCGCGTATATGTGCGTGGGCGCTTTTGTGTGTGCGAGCACTTATGTTGAATCGTTTTAAGAGAATGCGTAACGTTTTTAAATTTGCAAATATATAACCAGGAGAAATTCGTATGAAACGGAAATAAAATTGTATTATTCAACTGATTCTTTGTTTACACCAGATATTTTTTTTATTATTTATGGTGACTGAAACAGTTATCCAAAAGAGGAACAAGTTATAAAGTATGTGTGTATGTGTACAAGTATATAGTGTAACGATGAATTGCACTTATGAAAAATATCCATATAGTTGAATAGAATATCAAGAAAATGCCTGTCATCTCTGAAAATATGAAAAGTATATAAATTTCCACCACGATTCGAATATCCAGAATCACTTTGTATAGTCGTTGCATAACAAAGTGATCCATGGAGCAGGATCGGCCAGTCAATAAAGTCTTTAAGTTCAGTCACTTACTTCGCCGACTACACCATTTCCTGCCCCACCTCGCACCTCTTGAGTCTCATGGCTATTTCATGTGTCATTCTGGGGCGATGAATGACCTCTTTCATGTCACTGTTTAAGAAACGCTAGCAGCGAGAACACCCCGCGGAGTGCATACCTCCGCCGCTGTCACCCAGTGTCGTGAGTGCAACTGACGAGCATTACTTGAGGTTCTCTGCAGCGTCCCTTCGGGCCCTAGCTGCAACCCCTTTCATTCCTTTTACGCTACCTCCGTTCATATTCTCTTTCCTCCATCTCACTTTCCACCCTCTCCTAACTACGTCACATAGTGCAACTGCGACGTTTTCCTCCTGTTACACCTTTCAAACCTTTCTACTTTCAATGTCCCTTTCAGCGTTGAATGGCCTCATAGGTCCCAACGCTCGACCTTTGGCCGAAATTCAATATCCCATTTCACAGTCACTCAAATACGTAGCTGACTGTGAAGCATTTAGACCCCTCGGAGCTACATCTTTCGTGAGCACCTTGGCAGGATAGCCTATTGCTAGTTCCTGGTAGCTGAATATTGCCATCAGTGTACCTCGCACAGTGAACAGTAGGCATTACTTAAGGTTCTTTGCGGCGTCCATTTGGCACCTAGCTACAACACCTTACATTCTTTTTTAGTGTACCTCTATTCATATTCTCTTTCTTCCATCGTACTTCCCACCGTCTCCTAACGATCTTTCCAACTTTATTTTGAACACTGGAGGTCTGCAGTTTGAAGTTTGTACAAATGACTGGAACTGCCCTCTGTGAGCTAAGATTTAATATATTCCTTAAGCTTACAAAAGAGGTCGTCTCAAATACCATTTATAAACCCCAGGTCTGTGTTCAAATTCCATCTGATCATAGTTCGCCTTTTACATGGTGATATTAAATTTTCAACTCATAATGACGCACAGAGAGAGAGAGAGAGAGAGAGAGAGAGAGAGAGATGACAGCCACAGAAAAGGAGTAACAAAACATGACAATGTCATATAATGAAGAAAGAATAAATGGCAATAGAGATTAATTACTTTTTCATTTATAAACCATGTCATAAACGTATCTCTTTTAAACTTTCGTCTACAGAAGAGTATGATGCAATTGTTTTATTAATTATGTGAATTCACCTGAATTACTGAAATTTCATGCATCCTTCGTACATTAACTTTGAATGATATAAAAAAAACTGACTACTGAAATGATGCTGATACAGCATTAATCTTTTTTAACATAATTGTGTTCTCGAAGAATATACTGTACACAACACACACACACAAAACAAACACACACACACACAAAAGGATATTACAACAACACACACACACACACACACAAATAATATATATATATATATATATATATATATAATATATATATTATATATATATACATATATATATATATATAATATTCATATATATTCGTGAAGAATTGTCATGAAGTCTATTTTCAACGATTCTATAATTAGTTAATGTGAACAGAATGAAATAAACTGTAGTGATTCAAGTTAATTCACATAATTTTCAATTATGAAATTTATATTATTGTTTACAAATAATAAAGAAGTTAATCATAAAAAACTCTCTCTCTCTCTCTCTCTCTAAAAACTCTCTCTCTCTCTCTCTTTCTCGCTCTCCTCTCTCTTTCTCTCTCTCGTCTCTCTATCTCTCTCTCTCATCTCTCATCTGTTGCACTTTGGTATGGTAGGAAGCCAAGCTTTCTTCATAGTTATGACATTGTCACGTTTTGTTATTCCTTTTCGGTGGTCGACGTCTTCTTCTCTTGTAATCCACAGCTGATGCAAGTGGAATGGGACGATATCTGATGGATATGATCATATATATTATATATATATATATATATATATATATATATATATATATATATATATATATAATTATATATATATAGATAGATAGATAGATAGATAGATAGATAGATATAACTTTCAGAACAACGGCCATTGGTAGAATATATAGTAAAGGGCATCAGAAGTAGACGTCCTTCAGCATTTCATCTATTCATCAGGCAACGTTTCGAGGCTCAGCCTTATCATCGTGCTGGAACATAAACACACATGAAGTAATATAAAACTGACTCGAATAATTACAAAAGATAATTTATTTGAATAGAAACTGAAAAAACTGAAAGGGAAATGATAAGTACCTTTCAAGGAATAGGAGGGAAGACGAGTGACATTGACAGCCGTAAGATACGTAGGCTAAAAGTAAGCTCATGCCAAGATGAGAGAGGTGGAGGCTTTGCCTGCTTAATTCTGGAACTTCTTGTTTAATAAAAAGTGATTCATAGATCGCAAGCTGTTATGGGGAAGAGGCCCTAGTCAGAATTTGGAATTGCTCACATTGGATGTTAAATTTACATTTGTAGGCATGGTTCCGAATATTAGAGTATTCAGAAGGCAATTGAACTCCAGTGCCATAACTCACACCCCTATGGCAATTAGTGTGAACTTTGAGGACCCTACGAGAGGATCCAACATATTTCCCCGATTTTTACTATATATATATATATATATATATAGATATATATATATATATATATATATATATATAGTATAAGGTTATGTATATGTATATACATATATATTATACATATATATATATATATAATATATATATATATATATTTATATATATATATATATATATATATATTAGTTCAGTAAGTTAGAAAGCAAATTTTAAGGCTGATTGGTCTGATACTTATAGCACTTTGGGATGGGAAAATAAAGACGAGAATCTGATAAAATAAAAACCCCAGTTCAAAATGACTTCCGTATAGGCGATTAATGACTGATACAATTAACAAGCTTTTGCTTGTATGTATGAGCACGTGGCATACCCCTCACTTCCTAGACAGAAATGTCGTTCAGTTACGCCCTGAATCCTCTCTGGATCGAGTCCGACCCTACTTGCATCGGGTCTGGTCTAGTTAATAAGTCAAGGTTGTGGATTACAAGAGCAGCTGGGGACCTGGAATAAG
The DNA here is from genome assembly GCF_015104395.2 of Macrobrachium nipponense. Taxonomy (NCBI): domain Eukaryota; kingdom Metazoa; phylum Arthropoda; class Malacostraca; order Decapoda; family Palaemonidae; genus Macrobrachium; species Macrobrachium nipponense. The sequence goes on from NC_087201.1 coordinate 110,646,789, forward strand.
GTCATGTGTGCTTGTTGGGTCAACTTTGAAAATGACATAACTATTTAGAGATTATTGCAGGAGACATGTATGACCCGCAATACGTCTATGTCATGTAATCTTAAAGATCATGGACTGGAATGTTATATATTTTTTATTTAATATTCCAAATGATGACATTGTAATCACAACATTTCATATTTAACTTAATATTACACATAGAACTCCAGTTATCAATAAACACGTTTTTCTGTGTTATCAGTAGCAGAATGATACAGTGCTTTGAAATCAGTACTACTTCGGAAGAGTTCTTCAACAAATTATAAAATGAGATAAAAGTATTATCAGTGCCACAGTCCAATACTATACATCAGAAGTTATTAAACTAACATACAAATATCAAAGGCACAAAGATATGATGGGTTTCATGCATTTTAGCTGTATTTAAAATTTTAATTGTAAAAATTTAGGTGTTTTCCTTTTATTCTGAAGGTTTATTTGTGTATTTTTATGTACTTTTGTTGGACCATATTCAAGAGCTTGCAATTGTAATAACTGTATATGTTGTGGTCAATAAAATAACGATTCTAATGATACACAAGATATTTATAGAATCCACATCATCTCTAACTAAGCCTTCGACTTGGCTACTAATTCTGCTTAATTGCATTGAGTACATCTCACTTGGTCTGCATTCAGTACAAGCTCAAAAACGTTTTAAAAAAGAATGCGTAAGCGTTCTGTATGCGGGCTTTATCCGAAGTGCAAATACGAGAAAGTTCTCCGTGATTGAACGGA
>NC_087201.1:110655065-110680065 GCF_015104395.2 Macrobrachium nipponense
ATTAGCCATACTTTGGTAAGGCGCATTCAAATTGTAATCTCGCCCTTTTGAGAATATATTCTCTTATTGAACAATTATCGAGGATTATCAACCAGTTGAGTATTTTTACTTTAGGAGTTTACAGCGCAATTATAATTCTGCTTATGTTTGTTTTATCGGAGCTGAGAGATTATAAGATCCACAAGTCTTGGTTTGTTGCTTGCTAGTCATTTGACACTTATACAACTGGTCGCTTGACACTTATAAGGCTGGTCACTTGTTTCTGTAAATCTTTTTTTTTTTACTTTCAATTATAAACAGTGTTAATATTTGTACACATATTGATTCATCACAACCACAGTGGTACCATAGTCTATGAAATGTAGTGTCATAGGTATTGACGCTCGAATATAAATGAAATCGCCATTCCAGCTTGCAAGCAAGAGAGAGAGAGAGAGGAGAGAGAGAGAGAGAGAGAGAGAGAGAGAGAGAGATCAACAAACAAACTGTAAATGAAGCAATGATTGATGCAATAACACTTGCTTCATCACTCCTGTGGCCACCAGCGCAGAGTAATGAAGCAACTTTCCGCCGCAAGGAAGTATTCTTTTCATTCATCAAATCAGTCGTTTCTCGTGATATATTTATCGAGCAGGAATTCATTCGTTTCTGATTAAATCAGCCACCTGGATCTAACTTTGCTTCCATTAAATATACAACGTTTCAGTCAACAGTAATCCGAAATAAATCAGACAAAAATGAATACAAAGAAAATATTCCGTGGACTTTGGAAATCCATCCTTACATTGTTCGCGTCTGTCAAGTCGATTTTTCAAATTAATAACAAAAACTCAATTTATGCTTATGATAATAGTTTCGTAGTCAGCGGCCACTTCCCAAAAATTCCTTACGGAGTGTATTTTCGCCGATTTTGACATTTTGATATGAGATTTGAACAATTGTTTCGTCATTTTATTTTATTTTTTACAGCACTGTATCACGTCACTGTCGAAATTCCATTCTTTTGTCTTTCATCATTCATTTTATTTCTACAACGGTATATCGCATGACGCACGGATTTTTTTTTTTCGTGCATGGTGTTTCAACAACAGAATTTCTCGTGATTCATGAAATATCGTTTATTTTTGTTGCTGAGAATTGCTGCAAATCTTGTTTAATTTTTGCAGTTATTTCGTTATTAGCTAACATCCTTAATATGCTTGACTTGCACGAGAAATATCACATCAAAAACAGTTGGCATTGGGAATGAGTGATCTTGAACAGAGAGAGAGAGAGAGAAGCATTTCCTATTGATAAATTTAAACCTAAAATACACGTGCAATTATTTTGATGAATAATTGAATAGATACAAAATAAATTTAATTGTTTACTTATAAAAGCATATGTATAAATACATATATATATAGATATATATATATTATATATAATATAATAATTATATAATATATTATTTATTAATATAATTAATATATATATATATATACTATATAATATATATATATTATATATATAATATAGTTATATATATATATATATATAGTATATATATATATATATATATATATATATAATATATATATATATATAGAGAGAGAGAGAGAGAGAGAGAGAGAGAGAGAGAGAGAGAGAGAGAGAGAGAGATGTATTTGTTTGTATGTAGTATTTCTATTGGTTATACGTATAAAAATGTAAGTGCAGTTATAGTATTAAAGTTTATATATATATATATATATATATATATATATATATATATATATATAAAATGTGTGTTTATAATATGCGCTTATATATATAAATGTATTCATATGTATACACACACATATATATACATATATTTATATATGTATAACTGAAGAAGAAAGGAATAAGTTAAATGTAAAATTACAATGTTATAATGTGTTTCTCTAATCATTTCCTATAACACCATAACATTCATAACTAGAATAATTAGACGTCGAGAATCCGGATTATCATGGTATAAATAATTCAAATTATATTGTACAATGGCTTCCTTAATTTCATTTCAGTCTTCGAGTATGAAAACAAATCCTCTAAGAGATTATCTCTCTCTCTCTCTCTCTCTCTCTCTCTCTCTCTCTCTCTCTCTCTCTCTCTCTCTCTCTCTCTCTCTCTCTCACTTTGATCACGAAGAATAGGATTAAATTCTTTGTTGATACATAATTTGAAGTGAAAATTTTTTAAAATCCCAATCACGTCATTAAGGTGTTGACTCCCGCTCTCGTTTTGAGAAAAATGAATGCTCACTTAAAAGCGATTTGGCTGTAAAATCCGTAAAAATAATTTCACTATCATCCTCACCAGGGGTTATTGCTTGATAAGCAAACTAATATTTTGAGGTTATCATATGCGCCACATAGTCAGAGTTATAACATGCAACAGCAAAATTCAACATAATTCGTAATCATTCTACACACGATAGCGCGATGATAGCTAAGATTCGTATAACATCTCTGAGACTTTCAAATGCAGCACAAATCTCATATATCCTCCTCCCACGGTTACATGTCGACAACGCCAACGGTAGCGTCTCGGCCTAAGTTAACGCACTTGTCTCATAGCAAAACAACTGTACGTATATACTATTTAAGTGAGTGTACCGATAAGTGATTCTGAAATCTTTGTGAAAGTGAGACTAATATTTCTTCATTATGCCTACGGAAAGTAGAACGAAGTTCTAACCGCAACCTAGAGAACGCAAGCACTCTCCTGTGCGACTGGCATGTGATACTGAGGCTTTTGTGAAGTATAGATATCAATTGTTTATTCCTTTATACGCATTCGCAGTGATATATGCGGAAATGAACGGAGCCATACCGACGTTCGAGAAGTGATACACCGTTCTAAGAATTTGTTTTGGCACGTAATATTGAAGGAAACCTAAATTTTTTGTCAGCTACAATATTTTTTTTAAGAAACATATGGAACTCTACGATTATAGGATTAGCAAAGTACAAATTAATTGCCTAACAGCAATTTTCCTACAAGATTATAAGCAGTATATGATAAATGAACGAAGCCTGTTGGAAATTCAAGACAGTGCAAGTCGTTATCAAATCTTGTCATCAATTCTCTTGAATCCTGCATCTTTTCTTATCGATCAATTTTCTAAAAGATATATTCCCCAACCCATCTTTGATTTTTATTCGTAGCTCACAGATGTATCGTTTTAAGACAGTGCAAGTCATTATCAAATTTTATAATTAATCCACCTGAATCATGCCTTTTTTTTCATCGATCAACTTTCTAAAAGACATATTATCCCAACCCACACTTGATTTTCATTCATTGCTCAGAGATATGCAAATACCTGGCGTTTTAAATCATTAACTTTCCATATTCGCGGTTCGCCTTGACCTGCGTATATACATATCTGGTTATTACGAGGCCCGAAATACATTTTGCAGTTTTATGTTTATGAAAGATAACGTTATCTGGGAAGCGACGACGAGGGGTGTAAACGTAATAATGATAAATGGCTGCTAATTTCACCTGCTGTGCCGTCATCATCGCTGTTATCATTAACACTCATGAATGCTGAGGATAATGTTGTTGTTGCTGTTGTTTTAATTAATACCACTGTTATTAAGGGTGTTGTTGCTTTCTTTTTTATTATTATTATTACTGCAACTGCTGTTGTACTGAACTGTAATGTTTTGTGTAAATTTATGAGGATCTGCACACACATATCGAGAAGTTACACGCTCACACACAGACATATATATAATATATATATATATATATATATATATATATATATAATATATATATATATATATATATATATATATATATATATATATATATATATTATATATATATATATATATATATATATATATATATACGTGTGTGTGCATGTGTGTGTATATGTGTGTAATTATGTGTATGCTTAAATATACAATGTATACGTATATATCTTATATATATATATATATATATATATATATATATATATATATACATATATTCGTCAGTACGTTTTCATAACTTTTGATACATACATATACACACACACACACACATATATATATATATATATATATATATATATATATATATATATATATATATATATATATATGTATATATATATATATATAGTATATAGATATGATGTTAATTATCTTTTTGTGAATGTCAGTACCCCTGCGAATACTTTCCGTACTTTCTTAATGTATAATCGTAATCTTTTCACGTGAGTCATTATTAAAAGAAGTGCAATACAAAGATGAATTCAGATTTTTTAAAATTCCGTTGCAGGAACATTTTTTAAAAGACTTTGCCCGTAGGAAAACGAGTGTGCGTCTAAAGTTTCCTTCAATCGAAGGCATCCACTCATTACCCTCATGTTTTGAAATAAGGAAAGGACTGTGCTGCCTCCTGGTCCCTCCCTCATTAATGAGGGCGGTGGAAAGTTCTCTCCTTACGGTGAACGAGATAGTGAGAGGTTTTAAATCATGACTGAAAATCTGGGAACGTGAATGGGCCTTCTCAAGAGGGCAGCCAAAGGCCTTGGAAAGGGAATTAGCGCCTGTGAGGTGATAAGATCCCTCTCGGAAATCTGTCCGTTCGAAATTCATTTTATCCCTATGATTGCGTATACAACTTTATTTTCATCGTGGATTTTAAAATAAGATTGCAAATGTAGCATAGCTTGTTGTTTTTTTTATGATGTGTGATACCTCCCAGTTCGTTGTATGTGATATGACTATTTTAGTCTTCCTAAAATTATTTTTCTCCACAGTAATTTTGAGAGGAATCGATGACGCATTGCTCTATGTAGAGTTTCCCGGTGAAAAAGTAAGTTTTGTTCGAAGAATATAACACATGGATAGAGATATAGTTCTTTTTAATATCCTTTATCAATCCGTAGGCCAGATGAGTTGCTCTGTGAATTACAAAAAACGTTCCGCGGGAAAGAGACATAAACTGACCTGTGAAAAGAAGCAGTAGTAACCCCATGTGGAGCTGCCATAGTCGACTAAGGTTCTGGAAATACTGAGAAGAAGAAGAAAAAGAAGAAGATAAATTCTTTCTCCTTCCCGGAGGTCTAGAGAGGATCATCGTAGGCGTAATCTGGCCTGACCTAACTGCATAGACAGGTGCCGGAGGCCTCTCAGCCAGCAAAGAGCCTACAATGAGTGATCTCGTGACCTTGACCTCGTATCTTTGGTTATGTGTTTCGTCCAGATTGCACGAAGTGTCCCTCATTGAAGTTCCTCTTTTCGTCGAATCCGGTCAATGGCAGAAAAGATCTTCGTCGTCATGTTCCTACAAATCGCGCGCTTGGATTTGGCTTCCCGTAGATGCCAGCAAACGTTCGCGCAATTTCACTGACAATAGGTCTGAATAACCATTCAGTATTTCATCAAAGTTTTAACTGGACATGATGGCTTGATTATCCTAACAAAATATGCATTCTACTAGATTTCTATGCACAGGGCACAATGTCTCTTTTTTTTTCTTTCTAGACAACTAATAAATAAGGAACGAAAACGGCTGTTGAGCAACAGTCATGCAAGACTTAGAAACGAATCGTAATAGTAACTGTTTGTTCCGAAATAGAGCCTGTCAGACAAAATGTTCAAATTCCCGATGAATTCGACTCGTCTGCCCCACCAAACACGACAAGTGTTTCCTTCCTTAAAGGTCAGAGGTGCCAAGAATAACCGCCTTCATCCAAACATTGACCAAGCTCTTCAGATCGGCCGAAAAAACCGCGATAAAGCCAGCGAGCGACACGTGGAAAAAGAGGGAGCTACGACGGAGCGTCACTCTCTCGCGCTCCAGGTCTGGCGTCACACTGATCTGTGAATTGAGTGTGAGCCCGGAGACTTCACAGCTACACACGGGCAAAGAGAGAGAGAGAGAGAGAGAGAGAGAGGTCGAAGAGTAGGAGAGAGAGGGAAGAGAGAGAGAGAAGAGGTCCAGCGCGCAATCTTCCCGCAGGCCTGTGTTGTTATCGGGTAATGTTTCAGGGTTTTACGACACTTGAAAAGGGGGATGTTGGAGGGACTTGAACGGACCCAAAGGGGAACCGCAGGGACTTGGAGGGTGTCGGAAGGACTTCAACGGACTTGGAGTGTAGAGGAACCTGATGGGGGGTTGGATGAGTCCAAGCAGCACCAAAGACGGGGCACAAGATGACCATATAAAGGATTAATAGCAGGACCAAGGAAGTGTACTAGCGCACAAACAGAGAGAACAAACAGAGTGGACGCCAATTTGCAAAGCACAGACGAATGTCATGAGTACCTTGATTAACGGTAATATCAGGTGCAAATGGGCCTCTGGGAGCACAAAAAAGAATTATGAATGCTATCTATGAGCGGTGGCAAATGGGACAGGCAACTGGACGACCTTTTCCATCCAACATCTGAGGCTTCATAAGGAAGAGAAAACCCCATCTTTAAAAATAGAAAAAGAAGGCATTAGGAAGAGAGTTCCAAAGCTCTGCATACGATACAGTTACTGAATCGTGAAATCCGAGGCTTACTGATATCCGGATGCATTGAGTTCAGTTGTTCAGGAAGCCTCTCCCGTTGCTTTCATCTAATGAGAAATAAATTTTGGACTCATGGCGGGACTTTTGTAACCATCTCTATGATTTTACACACATACTTCACCTCATCCATCGTCTTATGGGATGAGAATTGAATGTCTCTGCTCATTGGTACTGGGACGGAGAACGAGTAAAAATTGTTGATATGTGTACATTAGGACAGCTATGTTTCACAAGCATACACAGTAGTATACATGGTTCCACTCCATTTCTGTCATTTGTGGCTGAATGGATGTGCGGGCCTGGCAGATCAGTCAGTGGTTCAGATGCTCAAACAAGAGGTTTGTCTTTATCATAACTATGATTTTCACGAAGATTGCTTCTAGTGATATCATAACAACAAACTCATGATAAAAGAAGTGCTAATGCGGTTCTGTTGGCCTCCAAACTGCAATAGAGAAAAAAGAAAATGTGTTGACGATTATCAAACTTATGCAAGTATTCTCCATGCATCTCACTCTGTTGATATTTGCGCAAAAGACTACACCCTCTGTCTTCTTCATCTGACCGTGTCTCATGCGCCCGTGTATAAAAACAGCAAGAATTAATCAGCGCAGTGACTGTGTAACCCTCGCCGCCACGTCGTCTCTTAACTAATTTCCTGTGTCTTCTTTACCAAGGGTCATGCGGTGCGTTGAGCTCCCAATTTGCGCTTGGCACACTTCGAGCGTTATCGGCATTGCAATCAAGTAAATGTCTTTCTTGTATCTTCACTTAGTTTTGGTTGTGTGTGGGTGTCTTTGCGTGTGTGCATGTGTGTGTGGGTGTCTTTGCGTTGCGTGTGTGCATGTGTGTGTGTGTATGTGTGGATGTCTCTAATAATCTGATGGTTCTTTAAAAATCAGATTATTTCTTATTCAAATAAATTCACGGTCATCATCATTTTACCAAGAGTTTTTCTGTAAAGACGACCAACATTTAAACTGTATTGTACATCTCAAGTCGGCAGGGTGTTTTGTCATTCACCAATAATTTAAATGATCTTTGTTCAAGCTATTTTCCTCTGCCAAATACCCAACTCCAGTTTGTTTTTTTCACCCCTCAATTTTTCAATTAAAATTCATATCGAAACAAGAATTTATAAAATTATTGCAGATCTGTTTAAAAAAACTATATTCATAAAATTAAACTTAAACTTCTTTTGTAAAATTGCTCATTATATTTATTTCCCTGGAGTCCTGTAGATCCTAACTTTGATGCTAGATATTAGGTTAGTACGGAAAAATATCAGCGCCAGTGCCAAAATACAAGATGAAGAAAGTCATGTCTTTAATTAATTGAGTATGATTTTCTTCTTTGAGCTTCTGGTAACCACATTACTCATCCTTCTTGTATTCTGAGGAAATTATGAGCTGAAGATTCCATTCTTTTGTTATTCTTGCTCACTCCTATCAATTGCTATGGTCGTACTTATGCAGTAAGTCTATCATCACTTATGTTGACAAAATCAGTCAGTCACATCCTCTCTGGCATCTTAGTCGAGTTGGATTTGGGTTTTCGATCCCCTTTCTTGATCAAGAATCTCCGATGAGGGGCTGTGCCAGCAGTGCACCTCACCTGGTACACTGTAGGCGTTAATAAATGATGTTTGTAGCGTCCCTTCGGCCCCTGAATGCACATTCTTTTTAGTCTTTTACTTTACCTCCATTCCTGTTCGCTTTCTTCAATCTTGATGTCCAGCCTCTCAATCAAATTACTTCTTGTGCAACTGTGATGATTTTCTCCTTGCACTTCACCTCCTTTATTTTCTGGATCTCTTTATCTTGTCCAACCACTCCAACTTACTCTTTTCACCGCTTTACACACCGATTGTCTGAATGTGCCCAAGAGATTGGCTTGGCAGCCTAAATTCTATAAATCATCAGTCCTGGTCAGAAATATATTATAAACTGCCAGCTGAGCTAATGCACAGCACATGATTCCAAGAAGATTAACTGATCAGAATCTGGTTGTAAATGAAATGATGGGAAGATTACGCTAAATAGATTGACACAACATAATTCTTATGCTGTATACGATACAGAGTTGACTGCTCTAATTACATGACAATCTAGACTCATTTTTACTGCAAAATTCAGGTACAAAGTGCCACAGAGGAAGAAGAAAATAGAACCTTCTTTTCCATATTCTATTCTTCTATCATTCTCTGAATTCTATTCTTCAGTCAATCAATGAACTCTATTCTTCTATCAGTCTTGGAACTATGCACAAAAAATGCGTTAAATACATGAAGAAACCAGAAAAAAATATGGTCTCCACATTGCATATTTGTTGTCATTGTTAAAAGCTGCCTCATTTTTTCTATCATATACTAAATGAGATTCTGACTTTCATTTAGTACATGCTAGACAAAAATGAAGCAGCTTTTAACAATGACAACAAATATGCAATGTGGATGCCACATGCATTTTTTTCTGGTCTCTTCATGTATTTAATGCATTTTTTATGCAGTGCCATAGTTCCAAGACTGACAGAAGAATAGAGTTCAATGATTGACTGAAGAATAGAATTCAGAGAATGATAGAAGAATAGAATATGTAAAAGAAGGTTCTATTTTCATCTTCCTCTGTGGCGCTTTACAGAGAACTTCCTTATGAAAAAACTTTTACAATACTCTTTTTCTATCTAGAACTCCGCTCCCCCCACCCGCTCTCTCCCATCCCCTCCCCCAACCTCTTCTCCGGTCTTTTCTCCTCTGCAGGAAAGTTTCGGAAAACGTTGCTTTGGATAATTGGCATATTACCGTCTATGCCAAAACGACTTCGATAACCTTCCAATATCGGACGTAAGGAAAGTTCTGTTTAACCAGCGGTTTAGCCCCTGTTCATCAGTGTTTAGACAAGGGCTTACCTTCCAGCCAGTGACGTCTCGATTCCCCTCAATGAATGTTTACGAGTCCGTCTATCGGATCGTCTTCCAAACAACGAGACCTTCTCAGCCCGCAACCGGGATCAGCCTTATCTTTCTCAGGTGCAGCAGTCTTTCGTTTTCACACGTCTCTGAATATTGATACGCGCTTTATCTCCTTCGGGAAGGGTTGTCGCGCCATGAGATGAGCGACTCCGGTGCTTCTCCGCACCCAGCCTTCAGAAATGCATAAACTGAGTTACCTTTTCCCGCTTCTCACCCCCTTTCCAACTACAGCCTTCAGCTTCATGTCACTTCAGCCTCGCGTAACCTGAACCTCTCGATTGGAAGTATGATGGTGAGGATTTCATTGTACAGGGATCTACGGGAATGTGCGATTTGGGCAAGGGCTATGGATCCTGATTTTAGGGCTGTGTGACTTGTCTCAATAATGGTGACTACATTTTTTTTTCTTTCATTTCGTCAGCTTAATTGCCGAGGCTCAGATTGGTAGACTTTCCATAATCACGCTTGTTTAAATGGTGTAATCAACCATACCAGCTTTACCTTTAGTATAGTATATGTGTTACCCCCATATTTTTTTTCATAAATTATATATATATATATAATATATATATATATATATATATATATATATATATATATATATTTATATATATATATATACGTATATATATATATATATGAGTGTGTGTGTGGGTGTATATATATACGTATATATATATATATATATATATATATATATATATATATATATATATATATATTATATATATATATATATAATATATATATTATTATTTATATATATATATATATATAATATATATATATATATATATATATATATATATAAATATATATATATATATATATATATATATATATATATATATATATATATATATATATATATATATATATATATATCTATATATATATATATATATAAGCACCTCCATGGGAAGGGCTGTCAAGAGAAGTTCCCATGAAAACAAGAATCGAAGACAGAATATTAGTACCTATACCATGATTGAATTTAATTATATCATATTACATCAAACCTCGTAATAATTTTGTTGCGGTCTAGTTCTATGAGTTCTCGGCTATATGCTGTCACCTCCTCTGCAGTAGTGCTGTAAAGCTGTAATGCTGCATTCAGGAAATGTCATTAAATTTCACCATCGCTACGTTAAGTTTATTGTTTTCGTTATTACTACTTTGATATCAGATTATTTTCTGTTTTTAGTGTCGTGGACCATTAGACTGACGTCTGTTTATTATTATTATTATTATTATTATTATTATTATTATTATTATTATTATTATTATTATTATTATTATTATAACTAAACAAATAAAACGGCAAATAACTTTCCAGCTACCATTTAAAATTTGCGTAAGATATTCAACAGCAGCGATAATTCTCTACTCGCTCGTTATGCAAAGTGAACTCACTTGAAGAATAGTACGAAATAATAAAGAATAAAGTCGCATTATGAATGTAGTTGAATGTAGCAGAACCTATAACACGTTTGTGTTCTAAGAATTTCATACGTAACGTTACAAAGCCGTGTAATTTTCTGCTCTGTCCCGAATTCTCTTTCTCTCTTTTTTTTAAGGTTTTCCTTGGCACTTTCTTAAACTGGAGGTCCAAGTCCGTGAGACACAGCGATTTGTGCAGAAGGAACACAGGTTAGGTCTTTGATTACGTAGCCAACCTGTCATCAGTTATGGGAGTGAATCAATTGAAGACTACGTTTGCTCCGATTGATTTGATCCTCCAAATATACTTTCCTTATGATCATGAGATTCCAAGCGTGTGTGTGTCTGTGTATGCGTGTCAAGGACAGAGACAGGCCGGAATAAAAACAAATAGACGAAAGGAAATGAATTCTTAGTCAAGCTTTTGCAAAGAAACGTATATATTTCATTAACATTCTTTAATGTGATTAGGTGCGCAAAATGCGCGTCATCATTTTGTGCTGCAAAGAATCAGATAAATCGATAATTATAAGAAAATTGTATGTTTAATGAAACACAGAGATCTACCTTTTGCAAAGATTGAGACAAATAGATACATATAAGAGAACTGAATATTCACACTCAGAATACAGAGACAGATCTTTCTTTTGCAAAGAATGAGACACATTGATGCATTTATATAAAAAAAACTTAATATTCATATTCGGTATTGAGGCACAGATCTGTCTTTTACAAAGAATGAAACAGATAGATACAATGAAATGTTTGCTTCCTCTCTCTTCTTCTTCTTCTGCTTCTAAATATATTTATGTCCTTTTGAATATTTCCGCTTTTTATTTTTGTCTCTTTCTTCCGAAATCTTTTTTTTTCGTTTCCGTCTTACCCCAGTTACGGATATTTTTAAATGCTATATTTTTGGTTACCATTTTCCTTTTTTTCGCCTCGAACCCCTTGTCTTTGTCTTTGCATATCCTTTACGTGAATCTACAGATACATATATATAATATATATATATATATATATATATATATATATATATATATATATATATATATATATATATATATATATATATATATATATATATATATATATATATATATATCTTATATATAAATATATATATATATATATAATGTCGATGGGTTAATAAACTTGAAAGTGCTTGGTACTGAACGTCCTGCCTGTCATTTTCTGTGGTTATTCGCTTATTTATATATATATATATATATATATATATATATATATATATATATATATATATATATATATATATATATAATATATATATATATATATATATATATATATATATATATATGAATGAATATTTATCACATCACCGTGATTCATATTAAATCATTCGAGCTACAAATGTCCTTTATATCTAATTCACTCTACCTCGGAATTGATATATTTTTCATCTATTTACCGAGGGGGAATTTTTAGTTGATAATAATTTCGTACCCCCATGGGATCGAACCACCGTCCAGTTGGACGGGGAACGAAATCAGGATCGGACAGTGACACTACCGAAACGGCTATCAAGAGAGGCTAAAGGTTTATATCGATTCCCATGGTGGAGGGGGTTCCATATCGATTCTTATTACAAATACAACGAGATCGGCGTTGATTTGAAATGGTCAGAATCGATATAAACCTTTAGCCTCTCTTGATAGCCGTTTCGGTAGCGTCACTGTTCGATCCTGATTTCGTTCCCCGTCCAACTGGACGGTGGTTTGATCCCATGGGGGTACGAAATTGTTATATATGAAAATATATCAATTCGAGGTAGAGCGAATTAGATATTAAAGGACATTTGTAGCTCGAATGATTTATATGAATCACGGTGATGTGATAAATATTCATAATAAGGCTGCGTGGGTCAAACGCTCGAATCGGCTACCATGTGGAGGGGGTTCCATATCGATTCAATTACAAATACAACGAGATCGGCGTTGATTTGAAATGGTCAGAATCGATATAAACCTTTAGCCTCTCTTGATAGCCGTTTCGGTAGCGTCACTGTTCGATCCCCGTCCAACTGGACGGTGGTTCGATCCCATGGGGGTACGAAATTATTATCAACTAAAATTCCCCCTCGGTACATATATGAAAATATATCAATTCCGAGGTAGAGCGAATTAGATATTAAACGACATTTGTAGCTCAGGTGATATATATATATATAAATATATATATATATATATATATATATATATATATATATAATATATCAAAGCGAATACCACAGAAAATGACAGGCAGACGTTCAGTACCAAGCACTTTCAAGTTTATTAACCCATCGTCGGGCACCCGACCCGTGAAAGTGCTTGGTACTGACTTCTGCTTGCCATTTTCCCGTAGTTTTCTCTTATACATGAGACTTCAGTGTACATATATGTATGAATATACTATACATATATCATATATATATATATATATATATATATATATAATATATATATAATATATATTAGTATAGTATATTATATATATATATATATATATATATATATATATATATCGTTTTCTACTACTTTTAATATTTTTAACCTTATTTTTTTTTATTATTTAACATTTTAATCTTTAACATGTTTACTATTATCAATATTAATATTATTATTATTGGGAAGATCGTAACCCGCAATGCGACCGAGAGGGATATAAATGTGTTTTAACCGATACATTCATAAATACATACATACATGCATACATACATACATAGAAAACATGTATTTCTTCTGTATAGTTACTTTTCTCTAGAGCTGAATTCGTCCCATCATCTCCATATTGATATTTAGAATCACATTCACGTGACATTTCTAACTATTTACTATTAAGAAACAAAGACCTTCTCACTCTTCGATTTCCTATAACTTGTTTCTGTAAATATTGATTCTGGACTAGAAATGTATGATAGGGGGGATTCGAACTGTAGCATGCCGGCTATTATTATTTTTTTTTTTTTTTTTGCTCTATCACAGTCCTTCAATTCGACTGGTGGTATTTATAGTGTGGGGATCCGGGTTGCATCCTGCCTCCTTAGGAGTCCATTCACTTTTCTTACTATGTGTGCCGTTTCTTTCTAGGAATCACCACTCTTCCTGCATGAGTCCTGGAGCTACTTCAGCCTCTAGTTTTTCTAGATTCCTTTTCAGGGATCTTGGGATCGTGCCTAGTGCTCCTATGATTATGGGTACGATTTCCACTGGCATATCCCATATCCTTCTTATTTCTATTTTCAGATCTTGATACTTATCCATTTTTTCCCTCTCTTTCTCTTCAACTCTGGTGTCACATGGTATTGCGACATCAATGAGTGATACTTTCTTCTTGACTTTGTCAATCAACGTCACGTCTGGTCTGTTTGCACGTATCACCCTATCCGTTCTGATACCATAGTCCCAGAGGATTTTTGTCTGATCGTTTTCTATCACTCCCTCAGGTTGGTGCTCGTACCACTTATTACTGCAAGGTAGCTGATGTTTCTTGCACAGGCTCCAGTGGAGGGCTTTTGCCACTGAATCATGCCTCTTTTTGTGTACTGGTTCTGTGCAAGTGCCGGGCATTCGCTTGCTATGTGGTTTATGGTTTTCATTTTCGTATTGCACTTCCTACATATGGGGAGACGATGTTATTTCCGTCTATCGTTCTTTGAACATATCTGGTTCTTAGGGCCTGATCTGGTGCCCGCTGTTTATCATTCCTTCAGTTTCCTTCTTTAGCTCTCTCTGTAGCCATTGCCATGTGTCATCGCTGGCTAGTTCTTTAGTCTGTCTCATGTATTGTCCGGGCATTGGTTTGTTGTGCCAGTCCTCTGTTCTGTCTGTCATTCTCCTGTCTTTGTATATTTGTGGGTCTTCGTCTACTTTTATTAGTCCTTCTTCCCATGCACTCTTTAGCCACTCGTCTTCACTGGTTTTCAGATATTGCCCCAGTGCTCTGTTCTCGATGTTGACGCAGTCCTCTATACTTAGTAGTCCTCTCCCTCCTTCCTTTCGGTGTTATGTATAGTCTGTCCGTATTTGCTCTTGGGTGTAGTGCTTTGTGTATTGTCATATGTTTCCTGGTTTTCTGATCTATGCTGCGGAGTTCTGCCTTCGTCCATTCCACTATTCCTGTGGTGTATCTGATTACTGGCACTGCCATGTGTGTTTTATGGCTTTTATCATATTTCCAGCGTTGAGTTTTGACTTGAGTGTCGTCTTGAGTCTCTGCATATATTCTTTCCTGATTGTGTCCTTCATCTCTTGGTGTTTTATATCCCCTCCTTCCATTATTCCCAGGTATTTGTATCCAGTCTCGTCTATGTGTTTGATGTTGCTCCCATCTGGTAGCTTCAGTTCTCGTTACTTTGCCTTTTTGTATGTTTGACTAAGGCGCATTTTTCTATTCCAAACTCCATCCTGATGTCCCCAGATACAATCCTTACAGTCTGGATTAGGGTATCTATTTCCTTGATGCTCTTACCATACAGCTTGATGTCGTCCATGAACATCAGATGGTTAATTCTGTTGCCTCTTTTCTTGAGTGGGTACACGGCATCCATCTTCTGTAGTACTTTTGTCATGGGAATAATGGCTACTACGAAGAGTGTAGGTGGGGACAGTGAGTCGCCCTGGAAGATCCCTCTCCTGATATTAACCTCTGCTAGTCTTATTCCAGAGCTTGTAAGTATTGTATTCCAGTTGCGCATTGTATTTTTGAGGAAGCTGATAGAATGCCTGAAAATACACTTCCTTCTGCAGCCTTTCTGTTGGTGGGGGATGGTGTTTGTCTCCTCTAGGTAGTTGTATAGCCTTTCACTGATGATACCTGTTAGTAACTTCCACATTATTGGTAGGGCAGGTGATAGGCCTGTAGTTACTGGCTATATTTCCCTTACTCTTGTCTTTTTGTACTAAGGATGTTCTTCCTGTGGTCATCCATTTGGGTGCATGTGGTGCTGGAGTTGTTCTGCTATTCGTGGGTGTAGGGCCTTGAAGTTTTTGAGCCAGTATCCATGGACTTCATCGGGAACCTGGGGCTTTCCAGTTTGGCATTTTCTTTAGTTTGGTGGTCTGACTGTGTCTGTCGTGATCTCTGTGAATCTTTGTTTTATTCTCCCTGTTTCTTCTTCCTTGACTTCCTGGAGCCATGTTGCATGTTTGTTGTGTGATACCGGATTGCTCCATATGTTTTCCCAGAGTCTCTTACTTGGTTCGGCTTCAGGAATTTCTGGGTGGTTGTCTTCCCCTCTTAGTTGGCTGTATAGTCTTTTCTGGTTGGTTCCGAATAGTTTGTTCTGTTGGTATCCCTTATTCCTGTTCATGTACCGTTGGATCTTATGTGCTTTGGCCTTAAGCCTCTGTTTTACATCTTCTATTGTGTTGTTTAGTCCCCTCTCTTGTACTTTGTATTTCTCGATGAGTTCCTCTCTTGTTTTCTTGCTTCTTAGCCTTTTTTCTGCCATCTCTTTCAGTTTACTCAAGTCAGATCTCATCACCATGATTTGCTTTTCCAGGCGCCTTTTCCAAGGAGGTTGCTGTTTTGGTTTCTGTTGGGTTGGTTGTGCTGGTGGTGTTCGTATCCCCATCAGTTCTGCTACTAAGCTTGCTCCTGCATATGCCAAGTTATTTTTGTTTCTGTGATACTGGTGGTGTGTATTATGCCCATTATTTCATTGACCTCACTTGTTTTCTCCCTTAATTTCTTGGTGTTGTAGGCTTTCATGGAGGGGACCTTTGTTCTCTCTGTATCTGGCTCCATCCATTGTCTAATCTTTTCTACCCATTCCGTCCTCTCTGTTACTTCGTCGGTGTTTCTTCGTGTGTCGTTGTTTGATACCTCATCATATCTGTCGTCTTCTGTGGCATCGTCTCTCAGTTCGTCTTCGTGTAATTCGTTGTCGTTTGACATTTCCCTTTCCAGTTCTTCTCTTTCTGTTGGGGAGAGCCAGTTCTTTTTCTTTATGTTCCTTACTTGGTCTGCCAGCCTCTGCTCTGTTTGGGGGTGTTATTCCTCTCATTCCAGATGTTGACCAATCTTCTTCTATATCCTCTCTCCGTCGGGTTGCTTCTGATGTAGCATCTCCATATTTCCTTATTTTCTTCTCTCGTCCATTTCTTCCTTTTTGCTTCTGTAGCTCCAATCTCAGGCTGTTGATTACTGTCGTTGTGGTGATCAGTTGCTGGATGACGACCTCCAAGTACCTGACCGTCTTCCCCTTCAATTGGGTTGAATACCTGGTTGCCGGATGAAGCTCCTCTGTTGCCAGAGGTTCCATTTACGTCGCTGTCGTTTATTCCTTCATTTCTTTCCTTCATTGCTGAGTTTGCTATTTAACCCATAGCTGGACCCTACCCCATCAGGGATAGTACTCATTTACAGCTGAGTAGACTGAGGAAATTATGGTAAAGATCCTTTCCCAAGGAATCAACGCCGAGGAGAGCGGTCACCCATCCAACGACTGACCAGCCCCAATGTTGCTTAAGTTGACTTAAGTCCATTGACGACCTAACCCACTCCTCCACGGCGCCACATATTATTATTATTATTATTATTATTATTATTATTATTATTATTATTATTATTATTGTTGTTGTTGTTGTTGTTGCTGCTGTGATGCAAACAGAACACAAAGTAATTTTTTATATCTAAAAGGCTCACGGTTACTATAACTATCTATATATTACTATCTATCTATATATATTATATACATATATACATATATATTATATATATATATACATTAATATATATAGATATATATATGTATATATATATATATATAGATATCATATATATAAGATATATATTATATATATATATATATTATATATATATATATATATATATATATATATATAATATGAATAATTATCACATCACCGTGATTCATATATATCATTCGAGCTACAAATGTCCTTTAATATCTAATTCGCTCTACCTCGGAATTGATATATTTCATATATGTACCGAGGGGGAATTTTGGTTGATAATATTTCGTCCCCTCATGCGATCGAACCACCGTCCAGTCGGACGGTAACAAAAGTAGGACGGACAGTGACGTTGGCCGACTTGATAACGTCACTGTCCGTCATGATTTCGTTCCCGTCCACTGGACGTTGGTTCGATCCATTAGGGGACGAAATTATTATCAACTAAAAATTCACCTTCGGTACATATATGAAAATATATCAATTCCGAGGTAGAGCGAATTAGATATTAAAGGACATTTGTAGCTCGAATGATATATAATATATATATATATATATATATATATATATATATATATATATATATATATAAGTTTACATATTTTTTTCTACATACCTCTTCAGCTATAAAACAAAAATATATGAAGTGGCTACGAATTAAACGAACCAAAAGCGTTAGCATTCATAAGAAGAACAGTATAAATAACTAACGGGTCAAAAGGGCAATGCAACGGTTGTTACTTTATGGATGAATTGCATGTCGGATCCAGAATTCTGGAACAGCAGATTGCGAAACCTCGCAGATCTCTGCTAAAGAATATTTGAAGTAATTCATTTTTCTTTTTTCTATTCGAGCAAACCGTTAAGTTAAGTATGCCTTAGGTGTTTTACCAGACCACGAGGAGGCTCAACAGCAACGGAAACCTACAGCTTCAATGTGGGATCCGAATGCTGTTTTCAATGGTATGACTTGGCTTCACTTGGCTCTGTTTTGCTCTTAGAATGCTTGGCTTCAGCTTTGGCTTGGCTTTGAGAAGTTTTTGGCATGGCATGTTCTTGGCTTGGCTTGCCTCTGGTGTTGGCACTTTGAATACTTGCATGACATGGCTTGGCTTTGCTTGCTTTTAGAGTTCTTGGCATTGCATGGCTTGGTTTGGCTTGGCTTCTGCTTGACTCTTAGAATGCTTGGCTTGGCATGGTTTGGTTCTGATTGGCTTTTAGAGTTCTTGACATTGCATGGCTTTTGCTTGGCTTTGCTCTATTTGGCTCTTAGAATGCTTGGTATGGCATAGCTTGGCTTGGCTTTGTTTGGCTCTTAGAATGCTTGGCATTGCATGGCTTGGCTTTTAGAGTGGCATGGCATGGCTTGGCTTGGCTGGCTTGGCTTGGCTCGGCTTTGTTTGTCTCTTAGAATGCTTGGCATGGCATTTCTTGGCTTGGCTTGGCTTTTAGAGTTCTTTGCATGGCATGACTTGGCTTGGCTTAGCTCTGCTAGACTCTTAGAATGCTTGGCATGGCATGGCTTGGCTTGACTTGGTTTTTAGAGTTCTTTGTATGGCATGGCTTGGCTTGGCTTGGCTCTGCTTCACTCTTAGAATGCTTTTCATGTTATGACTTGGCTTCACTTGGCTCTGTTTTGCTCTTAGAATGCTTGGCATGTCATGGCTCAGCTTGGCTTGGCTTTGAGAGTTTTTGGCATGGCATGTCTTGGCTTGGCTTGCCTCTGTTTGGCACTTTGAATACTTGGCATGACATGGCTTGGCTTTGCTGCCCTTTTAGAGTTCTTGACATTGCATGGCTTGGCTTGGCTTGCTTTGTTTGGTTCTCAGAAATCTTGGCATTTCATGGCTTGGATTGGCTTCGCTTTTAGAGTTCTTGACATTGCATGGCTTGCTTGGCTTGGCTATGTTTTGCTCTTAGAAGGGTTGGCATGACTTGGCTTGGCTAGGCTTGGCTTTGAGAGCTCTTAGCATGGCAATGTTTGGCTTGGCTTGGGTTGGCTCTGTTTGGTTCTTAGAAATCTTGGCATGGCATGGCTTGGATTGGCTTGGCTTTTAGAGTTCTTGGCATGGCATGGCATGGCTTGGCTTGGCTTGGCTTGACTCTGTTTCGGCTCTTAGACTGCTTGGCTTTGCATGGCTTTGATTGGCTTAGCTTTGAGAGTTCTTGGCTTTGCACTGCTTTGCTATGCTTGGCTTGGCTCTGCTTGCCGCTTAGAATGCTAAGGCATGGCATGGCTTGGCTTGGCTTGGCTTGGCTTGGCTTTGAGGGTTCTTGGAATGGGAAGGCTTGGCCCTGCTCGGCTCTTATATTATTTGGCATGGCAAGGCTTGATTTGGCTTTGAGAGTGCTTCGCATCACATGGCTTAGCTTGGCTTGGCTTTGTTTGGCTCTTAGAATACTAGGCACGGCATGGCTTAGCTGGGCTTGGATTTTAGAGTTCTTGGTATGGAATGGCTTGGCTTGGCTTTTCTCTGCTTGACTTTTAGAATGCTTGACATGGCATGGCGTGGCTTGGCTTGGCTGTTAGAGTGCTTGACATGGCTTGGCATGGCTTGGCTTGGCTTGGATTTTAGTGTCTGGCATGGCATGGCTTGGTTGGGATTTTAGTGTCTGGCATGGCATGGCATGGCTTGGCTTGGCTTGACTTGGCTTGGCTTTTAAAGTCCTTGGCTTAGCTTGGCTTGGCTTATCTTTTAGAGTCCTTGGCATGGCATTGTTGGGCTTGGCTTGGCTTGGCTTTTAGAGTGCTTGGCAATGGTATGGCATGGCTTAGCTTGGCTTGGCTTGGCTTTGCTGGTAGGCTTTTATCTCAGAGCACAAACCTTGGCATAACAGAAGTGATGTGAAAAAGAAACATTTCTTGATATGGATGTTGAGAAGTTCCATATATAAGTTGTGGAGGTAGAAAGTTAAACGTCTGGAAAGTTTACTACACATAGGTAGGTCCTTATCATGAGGTTCAGCGTTAGTACTTAATCGAGATGTTATAAGTGACCTCTAAGCTAGGTGTTTCAAGATTCAAATTAAGTTCTGAAGTCGTGTCATTGTACTGGATTAGCTATTTGGCCAGAATCACCCCTGCCATTGGTATTGTCAAATGTTCATGGAGGGATGAGCTAACTAAATTGACTGGCGTCGATCGGAGAAATTCTTACTTGTCGTTGTTCAAAGGGAGTAAAATACCTTATGTCTATAACGTCCCATGCTCATTAGAAAATCACATGTAGTAGTGGCAACCTGAGGGCTGGTAGTTAGTAGTCTAAACCGAGTATATCGGTAATAAGAATTTTATGTAACTGAGTTTGCGGAGGTGGGAATTACCATCCATCTCTTGAAAATGAAACAATGAAAAGTGGCAGCTAGGAGGCCTTCAGCCTCCAAAGTGAATGCTTAGTTTGTTACCCCTGAATAGTTTTAAAGACAAGCTCCATGTTAATGTTAGATATTACAATATACTTTTGATTACTGACTTGAATATGACTTTCTCCACTGTATTATAAATTAATCATATTTGTTCCATTAAAGTGTTAAATTGCTATTGTCAAATGTATCAAGTAGAAGAAAATTCAATATTTGGGAAGCTTTGAATTTAGTGGCTAATTAATGGTCTGTGCTAATCATAAATAAGTTATCAATAAGGGCCTCTTAGTTTAGTAATTGAAGTATAAGTTTGTCTGAAATGCCTAATTCAGCTTCTTTCATATTCACTCCCCACAGCGGCCTGAGATAAAACCCTGTACTGTGAGAATCACATTACATTGACCCTCTAATACAACACGGACCCAAAGCGGGGTGGGGACAAGGGAGTTAGTGCCGTGGTCAGTGCACCTCATCTAGGTGTTTGCAGCGTCCCATCGGCCCTTAACTGCACCAGTTTTTTTATTTTGACTTGGTCTCCATCCCTGCATCCTTTCTCCGATCTTGCTGTCCAGGCTCTCTAACTATTACTTCTTACTATAACTGTGGTGTTCTCCCAGTTCCATCTTTAGAGACTTGTATACACTTCATTTCCTTTAGTTTCTGCATTTCTTCATCTTTCTGCCCAGCCACTCCAACTCCTTCTGAAACACTGAATGGTCGAAACTACCCAGTGCTTGACTTGACAGACTAAAATTCATAAAGTAGTCAATCAAATCAAGAACGGAAAAAGAGATTCGGGTAGATTCTATGGGTGTGACACTCCTGTACAGATGAACACAGGAAGGAGTTTGAATATGGAGGCGATTTGGTATGCGATTTCGGCGTGAGGAGCTAATTCTGTTTCATTGTATCTACTAAAGATAACTCCTAACATTATTTAATATTGGGATATCATTAAGACTAGCATTTCTTCTGAGTGTGTTTCTAATTTATCCCAGAGTCAATAAGAACTTTTCTTGGATTGGCTGAGCGCTTTCAGTATAAATGCTAAGAAAGCATAAGAAATAAATATGCTTTCATCAGCTATATATTTGCTGTTAAAGATTTTAAGACCTCTGTGGAAAGATTATGCATAACATCATATTTAACCTGTTTTGTATTGAAGAAAAGTCTATATTCTGTACTGATACTTTTGTAATAAACACTGAAAAGAAATCCATCTTTAGCTTTTGATCCATTACATCTAAACAGGCTAATTTGTTTGTTTCTTTTTTTTCAGTCTTAGATTTGATGCTGGATATGAAACTACCGCCCATTCTTAAGGTCAATATCATTATACTTGTAAATTATAATATTATCATCCACATACTGTATACAGAAACTTAGTCTCAAATGTTTTGGAACTGAAGGTAGGTATTCTGATTCAAACATTTCCATACATATATTAGTTATTACGCGAGATATAAATGGATCCATTATTACGCTACATTTTCACACTGTAAACTTCTCCATTAAACGTGAATACGGTTGAATTTGTTCAAAGTTTTAACAAGTTGATGAACTAGGAAATAGGTATAAAGGGAACAAATAGCGCTTCGCTATGCTCTGGTGAGATATTTTGAAAGGGTCGTAACATCCAGACTAACCAGTCTTCCCCGTCTGAATATTTTATTGTCTCATTATACTATTAAAATCTATTAAACTTAAAAGCGGTGCCTTTGACAATTTTCCAAGATACTGTCGCCGAAATTGACTCAGCAGCAAGAACCTCCCGTGGATTGTCGCAAGACAACGATAGGTCGAAGATCAAATTTTATTCATATATTTTAGGGGGGAGCCATAACCAAGTTACTGAGGGCATGCGGGGACAGAGGAGGAGGGGCCAGAGGGGGTAAAGGAGGGAGCCAGACCTCCAAGATAGAAACAGCTGGAAAATGCTGTTTAAAAACAGCGACCTCGGTTAATGATTAAGCAACTGGAGAGATGCTCTTTAAAATCAGCTACCTCGGTTAATGATTAAGCAGGTAGAGATATGCTCTTTAAAAACAACGACCCCAGTTAATGATTAAGCAGCAGGAGAGATACTCTTTAAAAACAGCAACCTCAGTTAATGATTAAGCAGCTGGAGAGATGCTCTTTAAAAACAGCGACCTCGGTTAATGATTAAGCAGCTGGAGGATGCTCTTTAAAAACAGCGACCCCAGTTAATGATTAAGCAGCTGGAGAGATGCTCTTTAAAAACAGCAACCTCGGTTAATGATTATGCAACTGGAGAGATGCTCTTTAAAATCAGCTACCTCGGTTAATGATCAAGCAGGTAGAGATATGCTCTTTAAAAACAACGAACCCAGTTAATGATTAAGCAGCAGGAGAGATGCTCTTTAAAAACAGCAACCTCAGTTAATGATTAAGCAGCTGGAGAGATGCTCTTTAAAAACAGCGACCTCGGTTAATGATTAAGCAGCTGGAGGATGCTCTTTAAAAACAGCGACCCCGGTTAATGATTAAGCAACTGGATAGATGCTCTTTAAAAACAGAGACCTTCGTTAATGATTAAGCAGCTAGAGGATGCTCTTTAAAAACAGCGACTCCGGTTAATGATTAAGCAGCTGAAGAGATGCTCTTTAAAAACAGTGACCCCGGTTAATGATTGAGCAGCTGCAGAGATGCTCTTTAAAAACAGTGACCTCGGTTAATGATTAACCAGCTGGAGAGATGCTCTTTAAAAACAGTGACCCCGGTTAATGATTAAGCAGCTGGAGAGATGCTCTTTAAAAACAGCGATCCCGGTTAATGATTAACCAGCTGGAGAGATGCTCTTTAAAAACAGCGACCCCGGTTAATGATTAACCAGCTGGAGAGATGCTCTTTAAAAACAGCGACCTCGGTTAATGATTAACCAGCTGGAGAGATGCTCTTTAAAAACAGCGACCCCGGTTAATGATTAAGCAGCTGGAGAGATGCTCTTTAAAAACAGCGACCCCAGTTAATGATTAACCTGCTGGAGAGATGCTCTTTAAAAACAGCGACCCCGGTTAATGATTAACCAGCTGGAGAGATGCTCTTTAAAAACAGCAACCCCGGTTAATGATTAACTAGCTGGAGAGATGCTCTTTAAAAACAGCGACCTCGATTAATGATTAAACAGGTCGAGAGATGCTATTTAAAAATAGCGACCTTGATTAATGATTAAACAGCTGGAGGATGCTCTTTAAAAACAGCGACCTCAGTTAATGATTAACCAGCTGGAGAGATGCTCTTTAAATTCAGCAACCTCGGTTAATGATTAAACAGGTCGAGAGATGCTCTTTAAAAATAGCGACCTTGATTAATGATTAAACAGCTGGGGAGATGCTCTTTAAAAACAGCGACCTCGGTTAATGATTAACTAGCTGGAGAGATGCTCTTTAAAAACAGCGACCCCGGTTAAAGATTAACCAGCTGGAGAGATGCTCTTTAAAAACAGCGACCTCGGTTAATGATTAACCAGCTGGAGAGATGCTCTTTAAATTCAGCGACCTCTGTTAATGATTAAACAGGTCGAGAGATGCTCTTTAAAAACAGCGACCCCGGTTAATGATTAACCAGCTGGAGAGATGCTCTTTAAAAACAGCGACCCCGGTTAATGATTAACCAGCTGGAGAGATGCTCTTTAAAAACAGCGACCTCGGTTAATGATTAAACAGGTCGAGAGATGCTCTTTAAATTCAGCGACCTCGGTTAATGATTAAACAGGTCGAGAGATGCTCTTTAAATATAGCGACCTTGATTAATGATTAAACAGCTGGAGGATGCTCTTTAAAAACAGCGACCCCGGTTAAAGATTAAGCAGCTAAAGAGATGCTCTTGAAAAACAGCGACCTCGGTTAATGATTAAGCAGGTGTAGAGATGCTCTTTAAAATCAGCGACCTCGGTTAATGATTAACCAGCTGGAGAGATGCTCTTTAAAAACAGCGACCCCGGTTTTAAACCCCGATTAAACCAAGCTGGAGAGATGTC
>NC_087201.1:110690065-110707565 GCF_015104395.2 Macrobrachium nipponense
TGAATGTTTCTATTAGTTGTCCTCTCAATCATCGTGTTTCTAAGCCATACATGTTCAGGCTCTCTAGTCGTCTTTGGGAGCCTATTTGCCTGATGGCTGGAATTAACTTTTTGGCTCTTGCTTGTACCCCTTCTAATCTGTTTATGTCGTTTCTTAGTGTTGGTGACCAAAACTATACTACATATTCAAGATGAGGTCAAACTATTGATGTGTAGAGAGCTGCAGCACCGTTTCCTTGTTTCTGTGTTTGAACTGCCTCTTTAAGTATCCGACTAGTTTCTGTGTCTTTTTTCAGCTTTTATACACTGTTTTGTGGACTTTAAGTCCTTGGGAATAATGACTCCAAGGTCTTCCTCTTCCTCTGCTACACTATTTATTCCATTCCCAAGTAGCATGTAGTTGGCATGGGGGTTGTTTGTTCCTATTTGTAACACTTTACACTTATCCACATTAAAAGGAATTTGCCATCTTTTTTTACCATCATCCTATTTTCTTTAGATAATTTCTTAAACTTTCTACTGTCTCTGGGTCTACTGTATTTACACCTAGTTTGGTGTCGTCTGCAAATTTGGCTATCCTGCTAGCTAATCCTACATCAATGTCATTAATATAAATAAAAATAAAAAACAAGAGCGGGCTCAGGACAGAACCCTGAGGAACTCCGTTCGTCACATCTGCCCATTCTGATTCTTCACCGTTTATTACGACTTTGTTTTCTACTAGTTAGCCAGTCTTCGATCCAGTCTGCTATTTCTCCAACAATTCCTAAAGCTCTAACTTTTGTCATTAGTTTCTTGTGTGGAACTTTGTCAAAGGCCTTTTGGATATCTAAGTAGAGTACATCTATTGCTCTACACTTACTGTCGTAAATACAAAGCATGTTATGAAAAATTTCCAGGAGATTTGATAGGCAGGATCTATTTTGTCTGAAATCGTGTTGGCTGTTTAACAATAAGTTGTTTCTATCAATGTGATCCACAATTTGATCTGTGATTACGGACTCAAAAAATCTTACAAAAGACTGATGTTAGACAGATTGATCTATGAATTCCCGGCTCTTTTCTTGGACTTTTTTTTGTAAACTGGGGGCACATTTCCTAGTTTCCATCTTTTTGGTGCCTGTCTTTGTTCAGCACTTTTTCTGTAGAGTTTATATAGGTGAGGAACCATCTCCTCTTTTAGCTCTTTAATTTCTCTTGGATGAATCCCATCCGGGCCAGGAGATTTGAACTTGTTTAGTTTTTCTATTTTGTTTTTGATGTCCTCTTCTGTAAATATTATTTTGTCCAATGGTCCTGCCCCTTCATATTTAATAGCTGGTTCAGGGATTGAGGTAGTGTCTTCAATTGTGAAAACACTAGTAAAAAACTGATTCAATAATTCTGCTTTTTCCAAGTCTGTGTTCACTAAGTTTCCTCCATTGTCTCTTAGGGGACCTATGCTACTTTTTATTGTCTTTCTACTATTTACATGAGCAACGAATTCTTTTAGGTTTTCCTTACAAACTGATGCTACTCTTATATCCTCATTTATCTTTGCATTTCTTACTAATTTATCCACCGCTCTACAGAGTTCTTTATGCCTGCTTGTTTCTTTTGGTGTTGGGTGTGGATTCACTGCTTTGTGCAATCTGTCTCTTTCTCTTATTTTATTTTCAGTTTCTCTGTTGAACCACTTTGGCTGAGGGTTGTCATTTGTTAGTATTTGCTATAATGGAATACATCTTGAGCGTTTTTCTGTGTATTCTTCTAGAAAGGCTTCCCAGTAATTGTCTATGTCTGTGTTTTGTTTGTACTCTAGATTTTTAACATACTCCTTTAGTTTTCTTAGGTCTCCTCGACAGCAGTCTATCTCTTTAGTATCTTCTTCTCTTTTTTGTGTTGCATATTAATGTGAAATGTAATAATTTTGTGGTCACTTTTGCCTAGAATTGCACCTACTGAAAGGTCAGACACTAGGTTATCTTCTGTTGATAGGATAATGTTTAGTATGTTGTTTCCTCTTGTAGGTTTGTCTACCCATTGGTAAAGAAATTCATTTTTTACAAATTCTAAAAGTCTCTCTCCTTCTGAGTTTGATGTGGAGGTCATAGTGTCCCAGTGTACTGCTGCATTGAAATCTCCCATTATAATGCAGAGTATGTTGTTTATTTCTTGTCCTAGTAGTGCATACAGCTCCTCGTCGAACGTTTGTAGTTAGTGGGGAGGTCTGTACACTAGTATTAGAGTTAGCTTCTTCCCTGGACTGCTTATATTGATGCTAATTAAATCTTGCTTGGTTGTAATTTTACGCTCTATTGGACTGAGGTGGTCCTTGACATATAGCATAACTCCTCCACCTTTTTTATTAGGTCTATCTTTTTTTAATAATTTATATCCTGCTATTTGGTACTCTCCTATGAAGTCTCTTGTTACTTCTTGTGTCCATGTTTCTATGATAGCTATCATGTCTAATTCTTCACTTGCCATCAGTGCTTTGAAGAGATCTACTTTGTTCCGAATAGATTGCGCATTAAACTGTAAACTGTGCCACCCTGAGGGACTTTTCTATCTTCTCTTTTGTCCACAATTTTGCTCCTTCCAAATTCAAGTGAGTTCCATCTCTTTTATATAGTTTTTTATTCTCCACAAATCTGTCCCAAAAGTTTAAGAGCCTAACACCCTTTTCTTGAGAGAGAGAGTCTAAGTAGGAAAGTTGTTAGCCATAGAGAGAGAGAGAGAGAGAGAGAGAGAGAGAGAGAGAGAGAGAGAGAGTCAGTCTATGTAGGAAAGTTGTTAGTCATATATTATATATATATATATATATATATATATATATATATCTATATATATCTCTATATTGTTACATTTATTGATCTCCTCGTCTACCCAGCATTTAGTTAAATATTTTGATTGCTAGAAAAGCAGCCATTTTCCCCAAACCCAAATCAGCTGACTTCAAAGGGGAAAAGGGAAAACGCCAGCCAGAGATAGGGAATTTCCTGTTAGAGAGGGGGAATAAAGACTCTTGTCAGCCTTAGGGACGTATCCCAAAGGGAAGTGTGTAGCTAGCTAGGTACTTTATTAGGCCTACGCCTAAGCTCCTTTTTCCTGTGAACCCTTTACTGGCCGTATGTTCCGTTTCCAGGATGCCCTGCTCTTGGGGGGATAAGCTGAACCCATCCCCCATGAATGACACCTGCAGTCGCTCATCAGTCCGCTCCAAGCCGTGACCTCGGACGGATGTCCAGCCTTCCCATTAGGCCTCCCACGGCGCTACTGGCGTGCCCAGACCTGAGACAAAGCCAACGCTGCATTCTACAAAGGTCCACTTACTTTGGCATCTAGGCACGTCTTGTGATCAGTCATATTGCCAGTTCTTTCCCTCCGAGTCCAGTAACTACTCCCCATTTTCAAAATTCAAACTCCTAATTCTCAAATAAACACTAGAGTTCCTTTTTCCCAAGTGTGTTAGAGAAAACTGAATAATCATAACTTGTGAAAGAAGTCTCCCTTTTTATTTTGTGCCTAATCTGGGATTTTTTCCAGATTTGCTGAGTCCAGTCCAAGTCTTCGCAGCCGCAAGTGCTGCATTACCGCAAGATAATATGAATAATTTTGAAAGCCAGCATTTACTTGAATCTCATTTTAGCCAGCTATCCCCTTGTGAGATATAATTTGGTCCCCGTGCAGATAAGCTGCATTTACTCTTTATCCAGGCCATTTCAACGGCCTCTTGTAAATAAATGTATGTAAAAGTAATTAGCTGAGTTTTCTGGCGACCTTTTTCTCTAAAAAATAGTAATACCAAAACCCCCTTTTTTAAAGTAAGTTAAAATCCATTTACCTTGCATTTCCATATAATATTTTCTGTTTACGTATTTGGTTTATACGAGGCCCCGATACGTAATATATATATATGTATATATATATATATATCTATATATATATATCTATATTATATATATAATATATCCATATATATATATATATATATATATATATATATATATATAGGAGAGGGAGGAGAGAGAGAGACGAGAGAGAGAGAGAGAGAGAGAGTCTAAAGCGGAATGTTTGTTAGCCAGAGGGAGAGTCTAAGTAGGGAAGTTGTTAGTCAGAGAGAGAGAAAGAGAGAGAGAGAGAGAGAAAGAGAGAGAGAGAAAGTCTAAGAAAAAATGTTGTTAGTCATATATATAAGTCATATCACATTATCCGTGATTCATATTCATATATCGAGCTACAAATGTCCTTTGATATCTAATTCGCTCTACCTCGGAATTAATTATATTTTCATAAACGTTTAACCAAAGTGGATTTTTTTTTTTGTTTTTTTTTTTTTAGGCGATAATAGAATTGCCGGCCAACTGGCACGAACCATCGACATCTTCAATTCCAGGACCGGCAGTGAAGCCTTAGCCCACCCCGCCACTGCAAGAAGATATAAGTTTGTATGCCTCCTCCCACCCTCAAATACCTGTTCGCACTTCAGGTAGTTTGTAGTTTTGGAGACTGCATCAAACCCCTCGTCCTCGGTAGCGTTGTAGTGCTTTTGCCCGCACATAACCATTATATAAGTCATATCACATTACCGTGATTCATATACATTTATCGAGCTACAAATGTCCCTTAATATATAATTCGCTCTACCTCGGAATTAATATATTTATTTCATATATGTTTAACCGAAGGGGAATTTTTTAGGCGATAATAGAATTGCCGGCCGACGGGCACGAACAATCGACATCTTCAATTCTAGGATCGGCAGTGAAGCCTTAGCCCACCCTGCCACCGCAAGAGGATATAAGTTTATGCCGCCTCCCACCTCAAATACCTGTCGCACTCAGGTATTTGTAGTTATGGAGACTGCATCAAACCCTCTCGTCCTTGGTAGTGTTGTAGTGCTTTTACCCCGCACATAGCCATTATAAAAGTCATATCACATTACTGTGATTCATATGCATATATCGAACTACAAATGTCATTTAATATCTAATTCGCTCTACCTCGGAATTAATATATTTTCATATATATGTTTAACCAAAGGGGAATTTTTTGAGGCGATAATAGTATTGCCGGCCGACAGGCACGAAACCATCGATATCTTCAATTCCAAGACCGGCAGTGAAACCTTAACCCACCCACCACTGCAAGAGGATAAAAGTTTATGCCGCCTCCCCACCTCAAATACCTGTCGCACTCAGGTATTTGTAGTTTTGGAGACTGCATCAAACCCCCTCGTCCTCGGTAGCGTTTTAGTGCTTTTGCCCACAGGTAGCCATTAATAAGTCATATCACATTACTGTGATTCATATGCATATATCGAGCTACAAATGTCCTTTAATATTTAATTCGCTCTACCTCGGAATTAATATATTTTCATCACGAACCATCGAAATCTTCAATTCCAGGACCGGAAGTGAAGCCTTAGCCCATTCTGCCACCGCAAGAGGTTATAAGGTTATGCCGCTCCACCTCAAATACCTGTTGCACTCAGGTATTTGTAGTTTTGGAGACTGCATGAAACCCCCCTCGTCCTTGGTAGCATTGTAGTGCTTTTGTCCGCATGTAGCCATTATATAAGTCATATCACATTACCGTGATTCATGTACATATATCGAACTAAAATGTCCTTTGATATCTAATTTGCTCTACCTCGGAATTAATATATGGGTTTGATGCAGTCTCCAAAACTACAAATACCTGAGTGTGATAGGTATCTGAGGTGGGAGGGCGCATAAACTTATATCCTCTTGCAGTGGTGGGGTGGGCAAAGGCTTCTCTGCCGGTCCTGGAATTGAAGATGTCGATGGTTCGTGACCGTCAGCCGGCAATTCTATTATCACCTAAAAAATTCCCATTCCGTTAAACATATATGAAAATATATTAATTCCAAGGTAGAGCGAATTAGAAATTAAAGGGCATTTTTAGCTCGATATATGTATATGAATCACAGTAATGTGATATGACTTATATAATGGCTACGTGCGGACAAAAGCACTACAACGCTACTGAGGACGAGGGGGTTTGATGCAGTCTCCAAAATTACAAATACCAGAGTGCAACAGGTATTTGAGGTGGGAGGCGCATAAACTTATATCCTCTTGCGGAGGCAAGGTCGGGTAAGGCTTCACTGCCGGTCCTAGAATTGAAGATGTCGATGGTTCATGCGTCAGCCGGCAATTCTATTATCGCCTAAAAAATTCCCCTTCGGTTAAATAAATAATATGAAAATATATTATTCTTGCCGAGGTAGAGCGAATTAGATATTAAAGGACATTTGTAGCTCGATATATGTATATGAATCACGGTAATGTGATATGACTTATATAATGGCTATGTGCGGGCAAAAGGTCTCTTTGTAGAGAGTTCCTATCTTCATTGGCAAAATTTCTCATTACCTAGTCTTTAACATTACTGTCTATGTCTGAAATAATAATAACAAACAGCAATGCGGCTACCACCGTACCTTGTGGCATACCGGATATTACCTTAGCTTCATCCGATTTCTCATCGTTTGCAATCACTAGCTGTTCTCTGTTTTGCATAAATTCTTTTATCCATCTTCTGCTTTGTCCACAATTATGTTTTCTAATTTTCTTCGTAATATAAAATGGTCTCCCTTTTTGCAAAGTCAGGGTAAACCACATCTCTATCTTTCTCGTTTATCATATTTTATGTTTTTCATGTCGGACTAACAGTTGGGTTTTTGTACTTTTTTCTGGGGGTACAAAACCATGTTGTCCTATATTAAACAAATTATTTTTTCATTAAATGTTTCATTATATTTTTCTTCATTACCCTTTCATACACTTTCATAATATGTGATGTTAGACTCAAAGGCCTATAATTACTTACCTCAAGGCTTCATCCACTTTTGAAAATAGTGGTAATATATGCTAATTTATGTTCATCGTAAATCATGCCTGCATCTACACATTGTCCTAATAACATTGCGAGATGCTTGCAATAGAACGAACTACTGTCTTTAACAAAATGACAGGGACACTGTCTGGTCCGATTGCTGATCCATTTTTTAATCTAATTAATAGCCTGCACAATATTGGCTTCATTAATATCTATGCCCAATAAAAATTCACCATTTCCATCTTTTATTTCTGTATCATTATATTCATTATTATTTCTAGGTGTAAATTCTCTCTTTTATCTTTCTGCAGATATGCTGCACATTTCCTTTTTTTCATTCGTTACTCGCCCTTCATTTCTTAGAGGGCCTATTTCTACTCTTCTTTTATTCATGAGTAAAATAGTTTGGGGTTTTGCTTGATATTTCCTAGGGTCTTTTCTTTAAGTCCCGTTTTTCATTTTCTTTTGATTGTATAATTTTTTGTTCTGCTCTTTCTATCTTACTTTTCAGAGAGAGAGAGAGAGGGAAGAAAGTTGTTAGTCAGAGAGAGAGAGAGAGAGAGAGAGAGAGAGAGAGAGAGACCTTACATCTTGTTCGGGTTGCCCCAGGTCCCTCAGTGTGAGGCACCTCTAATGTCTAACAGAGAGTTGCTAGTGCATCTTCCGGTATATTTGCATTTTCCAATCTTGGATGGTCTGGGATGCAGCTTAGATATTTGTCGAGCTTATTCTTAAACACATTCTACACTCACTCCTGATATATTCCTCAGATGAGCTGGCAACGCATTGAATAGATGCTGCATTGTCGATGCTGGTGCGTAGTGGATTAATGTCCTGTGTGCTTTCCTTATTTTACCTCTGCTTGCTCTTTCTGATATTTTTAGCTCCATGATGTTTTCGGCAATTCCTTCTATCTGTTTCCATGCCTGAATTATCATGTAGCGTTCTCTTCTCCTTTCTAGACTATATAATTTTAAAGATTGTAGTCTTTCCCAGTAGTCAAGATCCTTAACTTCTATTCTAGCTGTAAAGGACCTTTGTACACTCTCTATTTGTGCAATATCCTTTTGATAGTGCAGGTACCATATCATATTGCAATATTCAAGTGGACTACGACATACGTTTTATAAAGCATAATCATGTGTTCAGCTTTTCTTGTTTTGAAGTGCCATAACAACATTCCCATTTTTGCTTTTACATTTTGCCACTAGAATTGCTATTTGATCATTGCATAACATGTTCCTATTCAACATTACACCAAGGTCTTTAACTGCTTCATTATTTGTGATTGTCTCATTATTAGGTCCCCTATATGCATATAGCTTTCCTTCTCTATCTCCATAATTTATTGATTCAAATTTATCAGAGTTAAATACCATCCTATTTACCTCTGCCCAATCATATACTTTGTTAAGGTCTCTTTGTAGCGCGTTCCTACTTCATCACAAGTAATTTCTCTACTTATTCTTGTGTCGAAGCTAACACCGTACCTTGTGGCACACCGGATATTACCTTAGCTTCATCCGATTTCTCATCGTTTGCAATAACTATCTGTTTTCTGTTGTGTAAAAATTCTTTTAACCATCTTCCTACTTTGTCCACTATATTATGTTTTCTAATTTTCTTCGCTAATATATTATGATCTACATTGTCAAAAGCTTTTGCAAAGTCTAAATAAACCACATCTGTTTCATTTCCGTTTTCATATTTTTGTATATGTTCTCATGGTTGGACTAACAGTTGGGTTTTTGTACTTTTTCCAGGTACAAAACATGTTGTCCTATATTAAACAAATTATTTTTTATTAAATGTTTCATAATATTTTTCTTCATTACCCTTTCATACACTTTCATAATATGTGATGTTAGACTCACAGGCCTATAATTACTTGCCTCTAGTCTTGATCCACTTTTGAAAGTAGGGGTAATATATGCTGATTTGTGCTCATCATAAATCTTGCCTGTATCTACACTTTGTCTTAATAATATTGCAAGTGGCTTTGCAATAGAATGAACTACTTTCTTTAACAAAATAGCAGGGACACCATCAGGCCCAGCTGCAGCTCCATTTTTAATTTCATTAATAGCCTGCACAATATCAGCTTCATTAATATCTATGTCTGATAAATATTCACTATTTTCATCCCTTATTTCTGTATCATTATCTTCATTATCAATTCTAGGGGTGAATTCTCTCTTATATCTTTCTGCCAATATGTTGCATATTTCCTTTTTTCATTCGTTAATCTCCCTTCAATTCTTAGAGGGCCTATTTTCTATTCTACTTTTATTCATCTTTTTTTGCATACAAGTACAATAGTTTGGGGTTTTGCTTGATATTTACCAGGGTTTTTCTTTCCAACTCCCGTTTTTTCATTTTCTTTTGATTTGTAATCTTTTGTGCATTTTCTTTTTTATCTTACTTTTTAGTTCCATCAACTTCCATGCATTTTTTACTTCTGCAAGACCTTTTTTCCACTTTCTGATTTTCTGGAACAAGATCCTTCTGTCTCTTGGTATGCATGACTGATGTTTACTTTTCTTTCAAAACATATATTTATCCACTATTTTCTCTAATATTTCTATATAATATCTCCGTATTTAACAAATATATCATCACACGAAAAATGTTATCCCAGTCTTTGTTTAATTCTTCATTTATTATGACCTATTTTATAATTTTTTACTGTAGAAATTGTATTTTCCATATCCTTCCCACTTTTTCATTTCTTGCTTATCTCTGTTTTCACTTGCTTTGGAATGGACTGTTAATTCTATGACATTATGGTCTGAAATACTTGCATTATAAACTATTATTTCTTTTACATGATTCGCCTCGTTCACAAATACTAGGTCTAAAGTATTTTCCTTTCTTGTTGGCAGGTGATTTATTTGTTGATGTTGGTAGCTAGTAGCATATCTAATAGCTTTTCGAATTGCCTCTTATCTTCTGCCCTACTATTACTCTCTTTTTTATATGTATAAATACAACCAACAATCTCCTATTCTTGTTCTTTCCAATCTACGAACCGGAAAGTTAAAGTCTCTGGATAGGAGAATAGTCCAGTCCTTGTGATTTCTACATATATCATCCAATTTTTCTGTTATTGAGACAAATTCTTTAGTATTAGGGGGTCTATATATTACTATGTTCATTACTTTTTCAGATTCAAATTCTACCGCTATTAGTTCACATTCTGAGTTACTATATTACTCATATATCTTTCCTTGTTTTATGTCTTTCCAATATATCACGGTTCCCCCTTGATTCCTATTTTTTCTATCTGATCTATAAGTTTGGAACACTTTTATTTGATCATCATTACCAGTCTCTTGAGAATACCAGGTTTCACTTATATTCATTATATCGATTTTCTTTTCAATTTGGGTTAGTTCTTCTAAGAACTCTATTTTTCTTTTAGTTACTTGTAACTAAACCCTGCGCATTCATCACTATGATGGTTTGTGTGTTATCTCCTTCATTTAATATGGGTAATAATAAGGATTTTCCCATTTCTCTTTCCTGTTCTGGTATGTTCTTTTCTTCATTTCCAGAAATTCTGCCATTAAAAAATCCAACTTTTCAAAAATATTTGATCTTCCTTCATCATAATTATTCATTTTGTGTATGAATCTGCAATTGTCTCCGTATCTGCACCATCCTCTAGCATCGTATATACAGTATTTATCCCTTGAGCTGTCTCTTGGAGCTGATGCTTGCAAGTTCTTTGCTGACACTCCATAGCGCGGTGATGGCTTGCTTTTTTCCTTCCCCTCATGTTCTTTGTTCCTCTCTTTATATTTGTTTCTTTTCTATTTTGGATTTTATTATTTAATTGATTTTGATTCATGGCCACAGGGTGCATATATTTACATTTTTTGTCGAACTTACATCCTTTTCCTTCTTTTAGGTTTTTGCATATTTTTGGATGTAGATCTCTGCATTCATCCATAGATTCCATAGTTGTGACATACCATGGGATGTTTGTAGTAACATCTTTCACCGAATCTGCATTTCCCTCTTTTCAAAAGGGTGCAGACTTTGTCTTTCTTTGTCTAAGTAGGAAAGTTGTTAGTCAGAGAGAGAGAGAGAGAGAGAGAGAGAGAGAGAGAGAAAGAGAGATTCTAAGTAGGAAAGTTGTTAGTCCTATATATATAGAGAGAGAGAGTCTAAGTAGGAAAGTTGTTAGTCATATATATATATATATATATATATATATATATATATATATATATATATATATAGAGAGAGAGAGAGAGAGAGAGAGAGAGAGAGAGAGAGAGAGAGAGTCTAAGTAGGAAAGTTGTTAGTCAGAGAGAGAGAGAGAGAGTCTAAGTAGGAAAGTTGTCAGTCACAAGAGAGAGAGAGAGAGAGAGAGAGACCTGGCTTAAGGATTTTCACGAGCGACGTCCTTTTGTAATATCAGGATCGGTCGGGAGAAGGTAGTAAGGGTTTGCCTGTGTTGGTGAATAACTTACGAGCACACTCGGGTTGGGACAATTTCTTGATATATGACACTGTTTACGCCCTACTTGCATCTTTGCATATTTCACAACGACCCCTTTTGCCTCGCTTGTGTCTACGTCTTTTCAAACATTCCCAAGTGTTCGTCTTCCTTATCCTTTTTCTATTCTTTACTTTTTCTATGGTCGTTCTGTCTTTTTTGTTCATTTCATTCTTTCTTCGATTTATTCCTGTTTTAGTAAATTTTCAGTTTTCTCAGACGTCCTTAATTTGTGTTTAATTTTCTGTGATTTTGAAAACAGCAAAAGTAATTAGTGTCAGCAATTAGCACCTTGATATCTACCATCAAGATAAAAACTCACAGCTGGAGTACCTCCATAGTTGTATGCAGTGTAAAACAATAAAACAGTAATGTAATGAAATATTAGAATAATGTAGACAGTAAGAATAATAGAATAATAATAGTAATACCAAAATTTCAGAATTTTTAAAAATAAATACAGCAAAATGTTCATTATGGTTTACAATAAATTTGGGAATTCAAAAATAATAACTTGATATAACAATAATACAATAAAATAACGAAATACTAAAACAAGAAATTAATAAAATAATACAAAATAATAAAGTAATAGAAGTGATGAAAGATAAGAAAATATATTTAAAGAAATAAAAAAGCAATCCATCCCGCAAAACGTTCAAGTGGTTCACACAAGATTCAGAGAGTAAACATTTCTTCGGTTAACACAGCCGGTTTAAACAATTATGTTATGCATTGAAGAGGACTTTTCGTCTCTTTTCGCAATTTTCTCGCCCATACGTTACCGTTGCAGGCAACAGAAATGAAAACCTTTTACATAACGTATATCATTAACCCTCGGAATACACGGCACCTTGCCTGGTTATCTCCCTACCACTACTAAGCTTTGGAATGTTCTTCCTGCCTCTGTTTTTCCTATTATAACTTCCCTTCCCTTAAGAGGCCCGTTTATAGCTTCTTCGAGCTTGAGCCCAAAGCCTTCATTCTTATTCATTTCTTGCCTCCGGGTCTGGGCAAGATTAGGGTATTTGGTTGCATGTCCCAGTGGTTGTGACATTCAAAGGAATTGGGAGATTTGCCTTCTGGAAGTGTAGCACTGAGCCAGTCTCCCAACCGCGACTAACTAAGCTGGAGGTGGAGAGAATAAGAAAGACTTAGCTGTTATTCAATGGCTACATTCACTTTGGGTTAATGACGCTGAACGTGGGCATCATTTATTCCTTTTATTATCTTTATGGAATTGCTTATGAAATCCGGAAACATAATTTGCGTGGGATTGATTATCAAAATTTTTAGTGTGCCCACAAGGTAAAATAATGACAGTGATATAACATACTGTCTGATAACAAGCCTGAAACTTCAGGGACCTTCAGATACCATCCAGAAGCTAAGGCACCTACAGCTTTCATCCTTTTATAGACGATAATATGAGACAGGCCACCCTGGACTGAAGAATGGCAGGGCTAAGCGTGAAGTTTATTAACCGTAGGCTATCGTTGTTACACCCATATGAAATATATAATATACGAACAAAAATGCATCATTGTTGTTATCATTTTTATAAAAGGGTTTAAGGAGGCCACCGAGTCATATTTATGAAAGCTGAGTGGACCCGCTCAAAGGATATTTTTCTTCTTGAATAAAAGATAGAACTTAGAAAAAAGTCAGGTTAAAGAAGCTGGACAGCTAGGCTGGATAAAGACCGAATGAATCGGGTGAAAAGTACAAGATAGATATTTTGCCGAAGGGGAAGAAAAAGCCTTCAGTACTGTGTACAGTGTGCCGCCCAGTGCACGTCTAAGCGGTATCCTTTGAGGGATGCTGGTGGTGGTTAGATAGAGGGGTAGGGATGCCCCCGAAAAAGCCAAAGAAAAAGATAGAAATAGTCATTTTCTCATCCATAGCTTCTTACATAAAGATCATAGACGAATACCACCTTTCTTCCTCTTGACGAAAAATCCAGTCATTCCACTCAACGAGAAATCACGAGTACAATTTCATCTCAGTAAAGTTCACCTGAATATTCGTACTTGATATCCTCCGAAGCATAAAGCAGTTATTAAAAAGAATATCTTGAAAATTAAGTTTCACTAAGATACTGCAAAGTCTCGCGCTCTTTGAGAGTAAATCTGAATAAAGTCAAATATTTTTTATTGAAGAGGATATTACAGGGAACAAAATGAAACCTGACAATTTTCTTTTACATTTGTATTAAAGCACAGCCAAATATGATATAAATGTAAAAGAAAATTGTTCCTTATAATATCCTTCTCTTCAATAAAATAATACTTTACTTTATTCAGATTTACTCTCAAACAGCGCGAGACTTTGCAGTGGATTTTTCAGCAACGGGACCAACGGCTTTACGTGACTTCCGAACCACGACGGGAGTGAACTATCACCAGAAATACCCATCTCTAAGCCCTCAATGGAATGCCCGAGAATCGAACGTCAAGACCATACCGATCACGCCACTGAGGCGCTTATTTGAGTTGAGTGGAATTACGGTATGTTTTGTCAAGAGGAAGAAAGATGGTGATCGTCTGTTATCTCTATGTAAGAAACCATGGCCGAAAAAATTACTAAAATAAATTATGTGATTCCTACTGAAATGAAGCATTATAACCGTAGCAAAATAAAGAAAAATCATGAGAAGTTCATGTACCTAACTCCTGAGCAAGGGAATAGAAATCATAGTTGATAACAGAGATGCATTGCACAATTTTTATGTCTGTTTACATTGATTAATTCTATATGTTTGTTTACATTGCATGCATACAGCATCTGTACGTAAACACACATGGACTGCATGCATGTATATACTGTATGCTTTGCATATGTGTACAGTACATGTATGTCTACGTATATACATGTACATTTCTGTTATGTATTGCACTATGTATTTTTTTTTATTTTTACTTCATTCTTTATTTCTGGACGAAAAGGTAATCCAACATAAAGTTTACATTAACGGTCAGTAAACCTGAAGCGAAAAGACACGAACCTGTCAGAATAGATCGTCCTTCAATCCTTTTGCCCTTAATTTTTTCTTTTCCCTTTGTTTTTTTATACATGCATACGCACAGATACTGACACTCGGCCATTTTTGCTGTCCCATTTATCACAAGTATTCCCATCATTCCCATTTGTTATCGTTCATTCCAGTTCTGGACTCATACTTTCGCTCATTTTTCATTCAGCGCTGACACGCTCTTTCATATACTCTCCCCACTCCCTCGGCTCTCTCTCTCTCCTCTCTCTCTCTCTCTCTCTCTCTCTCTCTCTCTCTCTCCGTCTGTTTTATCAATAAGCTATTATTCATCTCTTCCTGTGGCAGTTTTGGTTTGGATACAAACATACAGACAATGATACTTAAAGTGAATGTTTACTTGTACGTATTTTTCGTACATCGTTTTGTGATAAAGTGTATATGATTCAAAACAAAAATTAATAAGAGATTTATGTATATATATACATAAAAATAGGAATAGCAAATAATATTATTCTTTTAGCCACGTTTAATTAAAACGAAAAACATCTAACAAAAAAGTATAAAATCATAATTCCAGTAAAATCATCGGGTTTTCTAAAGATGGGAAAAAGACTTTAATAAATACATTTCCCGAAGTGTTGCCAGGCGTTGTAAAATTCTGCAGAACACAGACAGCTGAATTAATTCGTACTGATACTTCTTTACATATATACATTTAATAGAGTTCTCTTGACAGTTCCAAAGAATGATAATGACGCTGAAATAAACACATACTCTTAGCCTTCCTGTTTACCAGTCGTGAACCTGATATATACATATATATATACATATATAATATATATATATATATATATATATATATATATATATATATATATATATATATATGTATGTAAGTATATATTATATATTCATTTATATAATATATGATATATATTATATATAATTAAATTATATATAAATATATATATATATAGTATAGTATATTAATAATATTATATATATATATATTATAACTAATAAATATATATATAGTAATAATATTAATAAATATATATTATATATATATATAGATATATATACTATATATATATATATATATATAGATATATATATATATATAATCTCTATAGTATATATATCTAAATATATATTATATATATATATATTATATATATATATATCTATCATACATACATATATATATATATATATATATATAAGTATATATATATAAGATATTATATATATATATATTTATATATATAATATATATAGATAATATATATTCTATATATAGAATATATAATATATCTATATATATATATCTGTATGTGTGTGTGTGTGTGTATGCTTATACACGTAAAAGGCCAAACTCGATCCACCTGTCCCAGGAGTCGAATCTGTGGCCCATCGCTGGTGCGACGCTGTTGTGGACATATGACTAAAAGGGTCAAGGAACAATTGGAGCCCGGTAAAAGTCCATTTTATCAGTCACTTCGTCCCGTTTGGACGAATTGGCCCATCCCAATTTTTTTGTTTTTTTTTTTTTTTTTTTTTTTTTTTTTTTTTTTTTTTTTAAGTTCTGAGTTTTCGAGTCAGTGTCTCAGTTTTTGATACATAAAATTTCAGTTGTCTTCGTTGTTAGATTTTCCAAGAAAATTTCCACAAAAGGTGAGCTAATTAGGAGCTCTGAATGATATCAGAATCTTTGAAGCCTATTTTCTCAGAATAAGGAAAAAATGGCTTACGCCAGTTCATCAAACTAGAGACGATTCAATGAGTTCCTGGAGAGAGGCTAAAGCCGTTCTAAACACTTGCATAGCAGTCTTTCAGGTTTAACTGAAGTCGAAATAAGCAACAGCTTGGCCTGGCTGAGATTAAGAGGGGGACGTTAGTCAAGAAATTGAGAGAGGATTAATGAAGAAATGAGTAATAAATAAGGAAAACACGTAGCAGAGATCTTCGTTATATGGAGATAATAGGATTCTTCCGCTAGTAATGAAACAGTATTGTTGTTTATATTCAAAATGAGCAGACTATATGGGGACCCTTAAAGGCTATTAGCTTTATAGAATAGAAGCTGCAGATAAGATCAAATAGACATCTGTAATAAAGTAAGAAAAAACGAAGACCTTAAAACCTCAAGACCTCAAGATTTCAGTAACAAGCCCTAATCCAGACTAAAAATAATTAAATTGCAATTAAATCATTATATCGAAAATCTGACATCATAATCGGGGTCAGCAGCCTAAAACATCACATAGTCCCATTTAAAGATGATAACTGCAATGCACATAGACACAGGAATGCAAATTAGAAAATTAAGGCATCGATGCATAACACTTTAGGGTTTTGTAAAAGCAACGTTATTCATTGTTCTAATTTATTTGCGCGTATTATCTTTAACACGATCAGAAAATACAAACTAGAAAAACCATAAGTATTGAGGTATCTATCCGGAATTGTTTTACTGCGGTGGGCAAAGATTTTGCTCAAAGGAAAACAAAATAGGACCGACGTTTCCGGCCTCGAGCAAATAACTTGTAGAAGAAGGTGTCGAGGCTCGAATAAGGGATCAGATCTTGTTTGCCATCGATTTTGGCAAGAGACCGCCAAAGGCTTTTAGTAGTCTATATCGGTGAGAAGAGGGTTTCCTCGGCTTCTTACGATCCTCCTTCATTTTCTGACGCAGTGGTTGATCGCTTCCCTTACTCACGGAATGACGCCGCGTTTTCCAAAGTCAGTGAGATAGACTCTTCTTCAGTGTTCATCCGTCTTAGGACGAACTGGTGTAAGTTTGGCAATAAATGACATAACTCTTTAAGGAAACTTCACAGCGTTGTCTTTAACAGGCTAGCATAAAAACGAATATTTATTTCAGTAAAGTATGATGACGCTAGCGGCAAACCGATAAAAAACAATCCTGGACATAAATCCTATTTTTGTTGTATTTAAATTTCTGAAGTTGTCAAATACGGCAATAAATTTTTTGACAAAATGTAACGTTGGCTGAGAGAGAGAGAGAGAGAGAGAGAGAGAGAGAGAGAGATTCGTTTGTCTTTTATATCTGGTGTTGAAATGAAATCCTGTTAGTGTTAAAAACGAAGCTCTGGCATTGATTAAGTCATTAAAAGGGATGAGAATGTCATTAAGCAA
>NC_087201.1:110712565-110720065 GCF_015104395.2 Macrobrachium nipponense
ATATACATATAGATCTAGATATAGCTATCCTTTTGTTCCTTTTTATATATTCGCAATACCCTTTCTTATAACTATCTCATTACATCGCCATAGCAGATAAAAGGGTGAGGAGACAAGACTAAACTCAACGTTTTCTTACCAAATGCGAAATTGTTATACTGGTGTAGTGAGCCCTCGAACTCTGTAAATCAAATGTCAATTTCTTGAAAAGAAAAGCTTACTGCTCTCATGCATACTAGAGTAAAAGTTTTGGTTTCTTATCCCATAGCTCTGTTTACAAAGAAATCCCCTTGTAGACGTCTTATGCCTGCGTTCAAATAACTTGCGGGTGTTACTGTTTTCAGCTCATAAATAATCCACATTTTGAAATAATGGTTTAGATAACTCTACGAGTACATTTTTCACTGTAAAAAGGCACCCGTTAATCTACCCTCTTGAATTATTACCAACGTTTGCATCATCATCAATATGCCGCAAGGGTTAGTGTCGTCAAAGTACCTCCCGCAGAGCACTGTAGGCACCATGAAAGGATGTTCGCAACGTTCTCTTACCCCCCAGCCGCACCCACTTTTCAGCCATTCACTTTTACCTCCATTCCCGCTTCCTTTCATTAGCCTGACTGTCCAACCTCTCTAACTGTTATTTCTTAGTGCAGCTGGAGTTTTCTTCCAGTTCGAGCTCCAGAACCTTGTACTTGTCTCCTTTCTTTTCCACTCCAACTCCTCTTTTCACTGAATGGCCGAAAGCGTCCAGGTACTTGGCCTAACAGTCTGAATTTCATAAATACTAAGTATTTCAAGCTAATTCTGATTTTTGTGGCCTCTCCCACGACGCCTGTTCTTAGTAATCCATGGCGAGTAATTAAACGAAAAGGATTATACTCGTATTTAAACTAATGATCTCGATCTTAACGATATCACAGGGTCCCTGATAGTCCAAGAGTCTACTTGACAGTTGCACGAAGGGTTCGGAATGCTATTATTCTCTTATCGTATCGCGTGACACTCAAAGATATCTCAAATATTAAAGACAGACAATGCAGTGTGATCCGTCTGGGATTTTGTATTTGTCAGCGTTCGACTGCAAATGAAATCCGATGTAGTAGCTGTTCATTTTGATGCTAAAATATTTTATTCAAAATGTGGTATTTATAATCTAAGATATTGTATTAAGAATTTTTGACTGCTTTTCGTTCTCTGAAAGCGGTGGTTTTCATACCAGTTTATACCAAGTTCATGCCTACATAGCATATATTTTCACTTGATCTATGTGTATGAGCCTATGTAATAACTTTAAAAAACTTGATTGAATTACAATTGGATGGAAATATACCTGCAGTAGCAATATAGGAACACGAGCAGATTAAACTCAAGTTCCAAAAGCTTAGAAAATGTCATCTGGCTCTGAACTGAACAATGGACATTCTATATTTGTGTTTCAGTGATATTCGACATTCATGAAAAGTCCAACCTTCATTACTAGTTGTCGGCTGTGAAAGCTATCTTTCACGA
The DNA here is from genome assembly GCF_015104395.2 of Macrobrachium nipponense. Classification (NCBI taxonomy): domain Eukaryota; kingdom Metazoa; phylum Arthropoda; class Malacostraca; order Decapoda; family Palaemonidae; genus Macrobrachium; species Macrobrachium nipponense. Next base: position 110,714,077 of record NC_087201.1, read on the forward strand.
GTAAAACTGGTTTAGTCTTGCATCATTTCAAAACTAAATTTATTTTCATAAAAACTTGAGAAAACGTCTGTTAGATTACATTTTAGCACACAGTATAACTAAGAGAGAGATTATAGATTCAATTGCGGATAACAGTAGCAGGAGGTATGATCAAACATTATTTGTTTAAAATCTAACAAAATAAACATAAGTTTAGGTTGATGGGGGAAGTTTTGAAAATGCAGCTGCATAAGTGCTTAAGACATGAAGGAAAGACAAGTTCGTTTGATGTGAAGGAAATGTAATAACATAAAATTAAGATGTAGATGGAAAATGGGATAGGGTTAAAGACATGGAAGTGGAAGGAGTATATAATTCACAGAGTAGGTATTAGAGTTTATGGATATAAAAGGACAGTAAGGGAATGAAAGAAGTAAGTGATGCTATAAGGAGGTGAGAAGTTTACAGAGGGAGAGAAGAAAAGATATTATTTGATGAGCATTAGCATGATAGATTTGAAAATAATGTGCAGATGTAAAGGAGAATGAAAGAGGTAGTCAAGCTGAAAATAAGAGAGAAACAGTGGTAAGCAATGAGAATATTGAACTATTGGGGTGAATATATGAAAGCATTTCAGGGAAAAGAAGGTTTTCTCTAGAAAAAAAAATAGAGAGAAAGGTTGAGAAGCAAATGGACCTCAGAATAAAAGATGTGGATATTTTTCAAGACATACGGAGTAACTATTTAGAAGTTTTATCAAAAGTAAAAGATAGAAAATAGGAGAAGCTGAATGACACAAAGGCTGGAAAAAGTTAGCTTAATTTTAAGAATACTTGTGAGATTGGCTGTTGAGGATTTAAGACCGATATAGTATAGTGGTTGAGGAATGGAATTAGATGGCTGTGTAAGATATGCCTGAATAAGGAAAATTTCCTTAGGAGTGTAGTAAAGGACTAGCTGTTTCCTTGTTTCATGGTAAAAGTAACAAAGGGGGGCTATAAGAAGAGTATAACTTTCTTTAGTTACTATGGAAGGCACATGACTGAAACCTCACTGGAGAAGTAAAAAAGATGACAAACGTGTCTATGGGACAAAGTAGTTTGGTTTCAGACAAGGTTGAGTGTATGCAGATTAATTGTTTATGTGAAGTAGTCATAAGCAAACACTTTTCACAAAAAAATGACGATGATTAATCAACTATTATTCAAAGAAATGGAAAAAAGTTGTGCATGGTATAGGTGTAGCTAGAAAAGCTTTTTATATCCTTTATAGAGATACAATGTGGTTAGTGTTCAAAATGATTTTCTGTATTTGGTTTGATATAAAAATTCCCTGAGACAAGACCTCAGGTATTGATGAATTAGTACAATTTTTATCAATTAACAATATACAGTTTTATATATATTGTGCATTGTAAAATAAAAAAGATTGTCGGTTCATTTGCTCTAAAATAGAAGACAAAAGTCAAGATTGGTGTTTTCTCCTGAAGTCCTAATCCCTTTTAGATGAAAAGCTTACTGTGCGTGATATGCTGTCCCATTTCATTTCTTAAATCTCTGTGTGCAGACTAATGATGAAATAGCAGCCTTTGCTGAAGAATTGTGAAAAATAGATAATTTTCAAAGCTGTCATGTGGAGGGAGACTCCAGCAAGAGAATAACAGGGGTGAGCATTCCTATATATAGATTATATACTATTTTCTATTCAGTGAGCGAATGCTCGCTTTAAAGATTATTATATTTTTCCTTTCTCTTTTTGTGATACCGGAGGTTTCTGTAATATTCATTTTCCCTTGTGTACATTTGGGATCCTTCTATCCTATATTAAATGGACCCTATTTTGACTATTTTTCCTTCCTGTGCTATTCAAAATTATTATCCTTATTATGCATTTATAATGCAAATAATGACAGCACCAGCAGAATTAGATATATGTTAGTATCAGTATTTTTTCTTGTAAATTCGTTCTCGGTTGGAGAAAAGGTCTCGTCATATCTACTTTTTATTTACATCGTCCTAGGAGCATCTAGAAATACCAATGAACGTTTTATTTTACCGGTATAAATTTACGAGTTATTGAACAAGTACAGGTATTATGTACGGCCGTTTGCGTTTTGGTGCAGTTTGACAAGGAATAATCAAAGCAAAAGTTGGGAGGTAATAAATTCTTTTTGCTAGTTATTTTAGATGAAGCTGGCTTTGTGCCAGCATGGGGCTGTGGCAGCCTGCCTTAGAGAGAGAGAGAAGTAGGGTGTGGAAAGGAGTAAAATGACTGATGTCGACCTCTGGATTCTGTATACGGTAACAAACCACAAGCTTGGTAACCTATAACGCCCCATAGCAGTCCGATGCCAGCCCCAAAATATCATCTGGCAAAGATAACCCCATGTCTCTTGCCATATATTAAGGTTGTTAATGGCCCATCATCTGCATTAAAGCATCTATGCATTGCTCCATTATTATTCCTAACTTTGATTATTTGTATATCCCCCTTTCTACTGACATTCTCTATGTGTTTATCACTTTTACAGTACCTAGCTCTTTGCCCATCTGTGGGCTGCGCTGCACCTTTGCACTTATTCTTAGATATATATTATCTAGCCTCTGACATGATACGTCCCAAACGTCATTTCGAAATTTCTAAAACTCACCGACGAGGACAAGGTCCTTTAAACATATATTAAACATTGGACCAGGGCAGCCGGCAACCTGACTCTCGCAGGAGAGATGCCAGCTATTCAGCAATGAACAGAGAGCCATCTTCAAAGTTCCTAGCCTCACAATTATTTTACCATTCATCCCTGCATAAATGCAGCCAGAATTCGTCTCTTTTGGTTGGCTGGGGCGAATTCAGAGATCCACATCGAGCCTCTTGACCTCTACCTTATCTTATCGTACTTTCAAGGGTGCGCGAAGTCACGAAGCCTGTTTGATCTATAGTTACCTGGCCACCACCACCCCAGAATTCAGTACATCTGCCACTTATGCCCTGATCATGCCTTGTCGGATTTTAAGGAATCGTTAACGGCCATATTGCACATCTCCTGTGCATATGTATTTCCACTAGTAAACTAAAAACGTCCTTTTATTAAGATGAAGCAAATCTCACGTAGTTTTCTTGTGAGCTATCCCTTATAATGAAAGGAACTATCTGTAAAATAGAGAAACTGTGCTATAAATCAAATCTGCGGATGCAACTCTTGTTTCTAACGAGAGATGAATAAGAGAGAGTCCTGTCTAATTGCTATTGTTATTATTGCAAACGGATATCTACAATATTCCCTCTCTGCTATTTACATTCAAGTAAATTTTCAACCTATACTCAGTGATCACTATTCTTATACATATTTTTTCATTTAAGAGAACTTAGAAAACTAAAACAGTATCACTCAACTTAACCTCTGATTTGATCATAAAACCTTGTTCATTGATAGAAATTTTGTTAATGGTTCACCTAAGAAAGAATAACAGTCGAAGAAATTCTGTTTATACTTGCAATAATTTTAAAACAAAATGCATCTTCTCATTAAAGTTCGCAACTACCATTATCTAGGAACCCCTACAAAAAGGAAGTGCGATTAAAAATTCCCTTGCTCTTTCCCCTCAATTATGTATTCCGACGTTGAAAAAAGAATAAGAACAAGAAGAAGAAGAAGCAGAAGAAGAAAAAGAAGGAAAGTCTTCATCGGGAAAGTTACAGGAAATTCTGATTTATTAACGCGTTGCCCTTCGCGTCCGTGCCACGCCGGTTAAGGAAAGGTAGAAAATGCGGAATACAGATCGCCTTATATCACGGGATAGATGGCACCGTTCCAAGTAGGTATATTCTACTGCCTTAAGCATTAAAGCGTCCTCTCTAGATTGCGCAGCGCCATCTCTCGGCAACATTTGCATTGTAAATAAGGTGCCTTCTTTTTCCATAATTCTAAGAGGTTTCAGCTTTGCTGCATTGAGAATGAATGTAGTACGTATGTTGCTGCATTCTTGCTGCCCGAATCTCTTCTCAAATTTAGTCAAGTCAAATAATGAAGTTTTATTCTTAGTTTTCTATTCCGGGTTTCAAAGTACTTTGTGAAGTAATTAAATCTAAGACAGTTGGGGGAGTAGAGAGGTCTTCCATTTTGCTCAATTTCCCTCTTAGCTGAAATTTCCATCTTCGAAAATTTAACTAAAACTGTTTTTAGAGACAAAGGCATTTTACTGATGAGCAAATTGAATTTTTATTAAACCCTATACTGTCTCAGTAAGAAGATGCGTATTGCTCATATGCTAACAAGTACTTCCCCACATGTATGTTCAGTTATATGTACGTGCATTTTCAGACGTAAGGGTTTGTATATGAAATTATGCAATGGTAAAGATTTCTCATACCAGATGTAGGAACTAAAAGAAATGCAAGAAACTGGCGTCTACGTTTAACGTTTTACGTACTATTTACTTTCTTGAACAAACGTATTTCTGCTCAGCGTCACAGGCACGCACAATAGTTATAAACTGTTGTCTTAACAAACGTGATAACACTCTAAAGTTAATAAAGATGCTTCTATATCCGTTTACAGCATAGTTAGTCATTAGGCTGCATGGGGTGTATCCGCATCAACATGATAACGAAATTAGTGTTTTATAGTTCTTGCAGAGCGCTATTATGATTAGAGAAACAAATCCTCAGGTATGTATGGGAATATATATTGTTTTTAGATATATGTACCCATACGTAACTGTGGATTTTTTTTCTCCATTTTAAGACTGCTCATTTGAAGGTAAAGGGAAATATAGAAAGAAGAGGTCAATTATTAGAAAAGAAAAATTAAATTAACAAATGAATAATTACATAGATGAAAATGTAATTCAATCATTAGAATACAAGGAGAATTGTTTTAGGTTAGTTATGCATAACATTTTGGCTTGAACTTATGAAGTCCAATTGCTCAACATCCTCAGGGAGAATATTCCACTTGTCTAACATGAAATTTTGTCTTTTCCTACATCACTTAGTAAAGAAACTTCCACATTAAGCAGAACCAGTCCAAATCAAGAGGACATTAAAAGAAAATAAGAATGCTCACATAGGAGAACTTGGATATTGAGATAAGAGTAAACTTCAGATCTACACAGGACAATCATTCTGTTCCTAGCACCTTTCTTTAAGGGATTGAGAAAAAAAAATCTCCCAATAAAAAGCTACAACTCTTTTTATCTCTGAATGTTTGTGTAACAATGAACGATGATTTCCCGTGATAAAATTGTTAGTCCTTAAATTAGCAGACCGTTAAAGTTGAGATTTTATAAACTGGGCAATTAAATGAGAGGTGAAATGGTTGTAGTTTGCCTTATGGAATCTCTTGACAGTGTTGTTCACACATACGCATAATATATATATATATATATATATATATATATATATATATATATATATATATATATATATATATATATATATATATATATGTAAACTGGACAATTAATGAGAGGTGAAATGGTTGTAGTTTGCTTTATGGAATCTCTTGAGTGTTGTTCACACACACGTATAATCTATATATATATATATATATATATATATATATATATATATATATACATATGATAATATTTATACGGCCGGATATACATACTTATCTATACAGATAGACTTAGCATATCAATATAATTAGCCTATTATCACTAATAATTAAGATTAATATAGAGTTAATATATTATAATGATATCCCATATGATATATTTATATTATAAGTTACTAATAATTTAAATGATTATATAAGTAGATAAGTATATTACTTATACGTTATATTAACTTCATATCGAATACATGATAAGCCATTTATGATTATGACTATATATTAACCTAAAATTATATAATATAAATATATAATAAAGTTATGACACTTATACCTAAATATGCACAATATCATATATTGAGTATATAATCGCTATGTAGATATTGCGTATGTGTGTGTATGTGTACGAGGTGAGAATGCGAAAAACTATGTTGAAAATTGTGAGGATATTCCAAG
>NC_087201.1:110725065-110727565 GCF_015104395.2 Macrobrachium nipponense
AGTTTGTTTATTATGGCAAGTGTACGACAATAGGATGAAAGTTGCAAGGAAAGAAGGAATAGAATCATGCAAGCATTTAGAATTAAATGTTGCAGGAGGTAAATCAAAACTGATCGTCAATCTCCTATCTCGCAAATATTTTGCTTTTACATAAAATCGCTTGCATATACATTGATTAATGAGCAAATTTATTTTTTGTTTAGATCTTAAACCAATATTTTCATTCAAATGCAAGGAAGGAAAATTCTGCGATTTTGAATTGGAATTAATTTTTACCGGTATTTCCCTGATTTCTAATGGCATTATGTTTTCCAGGCTAAATGTACAATAGTGTGCCCTTTTAAAAATCCATAACTGAAAATAGAAAGAACAGGAAAATTAAAAGATTATATATATGTAAGGTGTATGCATATGTATATGCATATATACAATGTATGTATGTATGTATGTATGTATGTGTCATACTCAGATATATTTTATACCATATTTGAATGCCTTACTTATTGAAAATTAAATAACACCAATTTCAGTTTTAAAGTATATATAGGAAAACCACATATTCATTTTTACTCTAACGAAGCTAAGCAAAATAAGATGTCAACATTTTCCAGTAAAATGTATCTCAGATCTCTTAGAATTTTTAGAAGATGAGTTCAAAATTATTGATAAAATAGGAGATTCATTATGTTGCCTTCCACATTTTTTGGAACTTTGTAAAAATAAAGCAAACAAGATGTATTGCAATCAAACCAGAATTTAAGAATATTCTCTGTGGACCATTTCATCCTAATTTCATTCTTGCCAGATCCATTTTAAAAGCTTGGTATTAACTCAGTATTCAAATATAATAACACTTTGAGAAATAAACTAATTAAGAATAACCCGCCAAATTAGAACAATATTCTCACAGTATTCCTTGTAAAGAATGGAATCAAATTTATATTGAGCAAACATCAAAAGAACTAAAAGTGAGATGCTCTCACCACAAATATGCCTTATCAAGAGGCTTAACAAATAAGGGCATTGTGGATCATTGGCTTCAGACAGGCCATGCTATTAACTGGGATAATTCCTCAGTATTCTGCAGGGTCAGAGATCACTGCAAAAGGAATCTTTTGGAGTCCATTTTTATTGAAGCCACGTCAACAAGGAATTTAAATCTCCATCCTCGAAAATACTTTGATCCTCTTTCTTTGTCTCTTTTGCTTAAATAACACGCCGCCCAGATTAACAAACTGTAACCCCACCCTCTCTCTCTCTCTGTTTTCATATATAAAGGTCTGTTAACTTCTATTATATTAAGTGTGAGCTTGAAAATGTAGAGTAAACTACAAAAGTACTTGCTCCAAAATTCCCAGTTTCACTCACCTTTGTACCGTGGATTTAAGGATACTCTCAAGCACGTGTTCCTTTGTGCTACATTGGATATATATGTATATATATTATTCGAGCTGCAAATGTCCGGATCACCTGAGGAAAAGCGACCCCAACACACGCTGGGGTCACTTTTCTTCAGGTGGAAAATATTGGGGTCGCTTTTCTTAAGGTGAGGAATTAACAAGGTAAAAAGCCAGTTTATAAGTTGATGATTATTAGTGTAACGACATAAGTGAGACTACCCAATAAAAGTGCTTACGGTACTTAAGACATATTATTATTTTTCTTTTATGGCTAAGAAACAAAACTTTTTACTCTTTAACATAAAACCAAGTGGTAAAGAAGCCCTCATGGACCGTGCAGTTTATGAACAAGTTGTGCAGCCACTTTTAACGGATCATCCTCTTCCTGCTATCAACTGGTTGAAGAGCAAGAATCTTTTGAGGAGAGAAATTAAGTGCATTCAGTGCGGAAATTCAATGAACTGGACTAAACTATCTTCTATACAAGATAATTATGTGTGGAAATGCCAATTTAAAGAGTGTACTAAATTTAAAAGCAAAGTTTCTATTCGTAAGGACCCATTCTTTGCTAAATCTAAACTTCCACTGCAGAAGTGGATTCAGGCTATTTATTACTGGTGTAACAACATGAGGGAGACTACAGTGACTAATATTCTAAACATTTCAGAAAAACCATGATTGATATTTACAGTTTTTTTTAGAGAAATCTGCATGAAGTATTTTGAGGTAAACCCTGTTAGACTTGGTGGTAATGGCATAATTGTGCAAATTGACGAGTCTTGCTTTGCACGAAAAAACAAATATCACAGAGGACGTGCACCAAATCGGCCAATATGGGTGTTTGGAATGGTCGACACTAGCATTAAGCCAGGTGTTGGATATATGGAGATCATTGAGGAGAGATGAGGACCACGCTGGGAGACATACTATGGGGGTGGAGGTGCAAGGAAGAAGAAAAAGAGGGAGACCAAGAAAAAGATGGAAGGACTGTGTGAGAGGAGACTTAAATAAGAAGGGAATTGATGAGGCAGAAGCACAAGATAGAAATAGATGGAAACGGCTCATCCGAAACGGCGACCCCATATAAAAATGGGAACAAG
>NC_087201.1:110732565-110778106 GCF_015104395.2 Macrobrachium nipponense
AAAAAAACTCCTTTGTAGGATGTTTACATCAGCAGAGTGACCAGCAAATGATTAGCCTTAGCCTTGAGTGCAAGAACAAAGTGAGCTGTTTGAAACAACCTCCCCTCCCCCCACCCCCCACCCCCGCCTCATCTCTCTCTCTCTCTCTCTCTCTCTCTCTCTCTCTCTCTCTCTCTCTCTCTCTAAAAATCTATCAGCAAGAATATAGGATATTGTTTGAAATATTCCTCTCACTCCTCACCTCAGTGAACTGAACTTTCAAGGGAAGAAGTCGGAAAGCTCCCAGAATCTGTTTAGTAATAGCACTACAGGCAACGGTGACAATAAGGGAAGCTGATAAAGCCACCGAGGACAAGAGCGAAGATAGAAAAATCCCTCAGAGTGGCGCAGTTTAATGCACAATCTATTCGGAACGAAGTAGATCTCTTCAAAGCATTGGTAGCAAGTGAGGAATTAGACATAATAGGTATCACAGAAACATAGATACAGGAGTCAACAAGAGACTTCGTAGGAGAGTACCAGAGAGCTGGATATAAATTGTTCGAAAGAGATAGACTCAATAAAAAAGGTGGAGTCGTTATTTTATATGTTAGGGACCACCTCATTCCGATAGAGTGTAAAATTTCAACCATGCAATAAGTGATTGGCATCAATATAAACAGCCTAGGAAGAGAATAACGCTAATACTAGTGTACAGACCTCCCTACCAATCACAAATGTCCGATGAGAAGCTGTATGCACAACTAGGACAAGAGATAAACAACAAATTGTGCATAATAATAGGAGATTTCAATGCAGCAGTAAATTGGGACAAAATGACCTCCGCATCAAACGTGGAAGGAAGGAGACTTAGATTTTGTAACAAATTATTTCTTCCACCAATGTGTTGACAAATCTGCTAAAGGAAACAACATACTAGACATCGTCCTATCAACAGAGGAAAATATAGTGTCTGACCTTTCAGTAGGTGTAAATCTTGGCAAAAGCGACCGTAAAATTATCTCATTTCAAATTAATGTTCAACATAAAAAAGAAGATATTAATGAGATTAGACTACCGTCGAAAAGACCCAAAAAAGCTAAAGGGATACGTTAAAAATCTAGAGAAAGATGTGAACACAGGCACAGATAAACACTGGGAAGCCTATCTACAGGAATACTACACAGAAAATCGCTCTAGATGTATACCATTAAGGCAAATACTAACAAATGGCAGGCCTCTGCCTAAGTGGTTCAACAGAGAAATTAAAGCTAAGATAAGAGAAAGCGACAGATTGCACAAATCAATGCAACCACACCCAACACCAGTAGAAGCAAGCAGGCATAAAGAACTCGATAGATTGGTGGACAAATTAGTAAGAAATGCAAAGATAAATGAGGATAAGAGAGTTTCATCAGTTTGTAAAGAAAACCTAAAAGAACTCTTTGCGCCTGTTAATAGTAGGAAACCAATAAAAAGTAGCATAAGTCCCCTAAGGGACAATAGAGGTAACCTGGTGAACTCATACTTGGAAAAGCATAGTTACTGAACAAGTTTTTTACTAGTGTTTTCACAATTGAAGACACTACCTCAATACTGGAACCTACTATTAGATATGAAGGGGCAGAACTGTTGGACAAAATAATATTTACAGAAGAGGACATTGCAAGCAAAATAGACAAACTCAACAAGTTCAAATCTCCTGGCCCGGATGGGATTCATCCAAGAGAAATTAAAGAGCTAAAAGAGGAGATAGTTGCTCACCTATGTTAACTCTACAGAAAAAATGCTGAACAAAGAAAGGCACCAAAAGGATAGAAACTAGATAATGTGCCTCCAGTTTACAAAAAAAAGGTCCAAGAGAAAAGCCACGAAATTATAGACCAATCTGTCTGACGTCGGTCGATTGTAAGATTTTTTAGTCCATAATTGCAGATCATATTGTGGATCACATTGATAGAAACATCTTGTTAAGTAGCCAACACGGTTTCAGACAAAACAGATCTTGCCTGTCAAACCTCTTGGAGTTTTTACATAACATGCTTGATATTTACGACAGTAGTAGAGCAATAGATATACTTTACTTAGATTTCCAAAAGGCCTTTGACAAAGTTCCACACAAGAAACTAATGACAAAAGTTAGAGCTTTAGGAATTGTAGGATAGCCAAATTTGCAGATGACAGTGGAAAGTTTAAGAAATGATCTAATGAAAATAGGAGAGTGTTCAAAGAAATGGGAAATGCCTTATAACGTAGATAAGTGTAAAGTGTTACAAATAAGAACAAACAACCCTCATGCCAGCTACATGCTGCTTGGGAATGACATAAATAGTGTAGAACAAGAGGAGAACCTTGGAGTCATTATTACCAAGGACTTAAAATCCACAAAAGTGCATAAAAGCTGAAAAAAGACACAGAAACTAGTGGGATGCATAAAGAGGCAGTTCAAATACAGAAAAAAGGGAACGGTGCTGCACCTCTACAAATCAATAGTTAGACCTCATCTTGGATATGCAGCAGTTTTGGTCACCAGCACTAGGAAAAGGCATAAATAGATTAGAAAGGGTACAAACAAGAGCCACAAAGTTAATTCCATCCATCGGGCAAATAGGTTACCGAAGACGACTAGAGAGCCTGAACATGTATGGCTTAGAAACACGATGATTGAGAGGACAACTAATAGAAACATTCAAAATACTGACAGGCATAACAAAAGTAGACAGTAACCTATTAACGTTAAACGAAAACCAGACAAGAAATAATGGATGGAAACTAGAACTAAAGAGATGCAACACATCCTATTGTGGGAACATCTTTACATACAAGATATGTGACACGTGAAATAAACTGCAACCAGAAGTTGTAAACAGCAACAAAGTGGAAGAGTTTCAAAGAAAGCTAGACAAAATCATTAGGACACTGTGAATGAACGAGAAAACCTGCTTCTACAGATAAGTGAGCAAACGATGTCTCCTCGGACGAACTAACAAGTCTGAGACATCCTAATCCTTGTAACTCCTTGTAACTCTCTCTCTCTCTCTCTCTCTCTCTCTCTCTCTCTCTCTCTCTCTCTCTCTCTCTCTCATCAATTAGCAAGAATATAGGAAATTATTTGAAATTTCTTTTCCTCTCTCTCTCTCTCTCTCTCTCTCTCTCTCTCTCTCTCTCTCTCTCTCTCATCTATTAACAAGAATATAGGAAATTGTTTGAAATTTTCCTCTCTCTCTCTCTCTCTCTCTCTCTCTCTCTCTCTCTCTCTCTCTTCTCTCAAAAGTCTTATTAGCAAACTTGTAAAGTAAGTGACCAGATTTGACCCCAGTCCTGTTTTCTAACGAGATCTTTGCTGAAGATGCTTTTAAAAATGATTCAGTTTTCTGGGCAGGTGGCCGCATTTACGGCTTATATATTTCTCTTTGACTTCTTCTTGGGATGAAAAGGATTCTTGTTGAGACGCTCTTTCGTCAGAGCTTAGTATTCCTTGAGAATGCTTTCAATAGAGAGGAAAGCATGGCTCGCCTTCACTCTGGTCTCTCGTGGGAAATTTGTGGAAAATATTCACACAAATAGTGTGAGGAAATCGCAGCGTAAGTAAACGTACACGACTGTTTATGTATATATATATATATATAATATATATATATATATATATATATATATGTGTGTGGTGTGTGTGTGTGTGTGGTGTGTGTGTGTGTGTGGTGTGTGTGTGTGTATGCATAACTGATTCACGAAGATATGGAACATGAATAAAGGCAAATGCCTAGAAGGAAAAAATGAAACACTGGGGTGGCTTTTAACCCTTTCGACACATCGGTCCTTTACAAGCAGACTGATGAAAAATATGAAAGTAAACTTATATTTATATTATTTTTCGTCAGTCTGCTAGTATAGGACCGTTGTGTCGAAAGGCTATGTGTGTGTGTGTGTGTGTGTGTGTGTGTGTGTAATCATGTGTGTGTGTGTGTATGTCGACTCAAATGGGAATGACTACCATGGAAACTGGAAGTTAGAAAAATTGCATGGTGTTAGCAAGCCGTTTCTAAAGACTTGCCGAAAACCGGTAGGAAAACAACAATAGGACCCACTCCTATCAAAAGAAAAAGCATATGGGGTAGTGTATATGTGTGTGTGTGTGTGAGAGAGAGAGAGAGAGTGAGAGAGAGAGAGAGAGAGTGAGTTTGCAAGACAAATGAAGGTTGTGAGTGTAAATGAAAACCGGAAAGATGAGCAATGAATGTTGATATAGCACTATGGGTAATATAAGAATGAAGGCAACATATAAGTATTTAGGCATAAATATAGTGGACGAAGTTAGGATGAGAAAAAGGATAAATCACAGGATAGATGAAGCAACGGAAGTGGCAATATATGTGCAACCGAGGTGAACAGACATGGAGAAAAGTTGACCCAACTCTCCTTTATAGAAGTGAAGTGTGAATTTTGGATACAAATGAAAGATAGAGACTGAATTGTTTGTGCAGTATATGCGTAAAAATCAGCAGTGTAAGAAATGAAAGAATGGATGACAACAGGCAAGTGAAAACTATGCGTGATCAGGAAAGTCAAGAGGGAGGATGGAAGAGAAGCCAGGAAAGCATTTTGTGGAATTAGTGCCATTAGTGCACCTCATGCAGTAAACTGTAGGCATTATTTAAAGTTTTTTACGTAATTAGTGCCATCAGTGTACCTCCTGCGGTGAACTGTAGGTATTATTCAACTTTCTTTGCAGAACTAGTGGCATCCATGCCCCTCATGCGGTGAACTGTAGGCATTATTTAACGTTCTTCCATCTGACTTTCCACTATCACCTAAAGGTTATTTCATATTGCAATCGTGAGATTTTCTTCTTGCTACACATTTAAAACCTTTATACTCTAAATTTCCCTTTAAGCGCTGTATGACTTCATAGGTCCCAGTGCTTGGTCTTTGGCCTAAACTTTATATTCCATTCCATTCCAAGTTTAAATTTCCATTAACTCGTAACGACTTATTTAACATGATAAAAAATATTTATTCCTGTAAATCTAATAAGAAAAGAAATTGGCATTTATACATCACGAGATATATGGTTACGATGTTATAGAATACTAGCAATTCAACATCCAACATTCCTGTCGATTTAAACAAAATATTTATAGTTGGTTCACATTTGAATAATATGTTCCCAGTTATGTAAACATGTATAACACTTACTAATTGTATATACTCCTTCACAATCTTATCATTCTTTCCACACGACCAAATTATCTCAAAGCGCTATTATTTGTATGTACCACCTCTACATGCATGTGTATGCATATATACGAGTGTATATATTACCGTTTAGGATATATTTATATATATGATATAGTATTATATATATATATATATAATATATATAAAATATATATACCTATATATAGATATAGATATATATAGATTTATATATATATATAATATATATATATATATATATATATATCTAGATAAAGGGTATAGATATATATATATATATATATGATATATAGTATATATATATATATATATAGATATCTATATATGATTATATAATAATATATATATAATATCTAATATATCTATATCTATATATATATATATATATAGCATATATATATGATATAGATATATATATATATATATATTATATATAGATATATGATATAGATATAGATATATAGATATATATATATATATATATATATATATATATACATATATATATATATATATATATATACTATATATATATATATAATATATATATATATATATATGTATATATATATATATATATATATATATATATATATATATAGTATGTATATATATATATATAGAGAGAGAGAGAAGAGAGAGAGAGAGAGAGAGAGAGAGAGAGAGCCTGATACGAAATTTAATGACAAATCTCATTAACTATTCGAACATAATGAATACAACCAGTGCCATATTGTCACATTTTCCCCTGGAAATAAAATAACTACTATCACTCCCAAGTGTAGTAATTTTCCAAGTATTTTTCTTCTCATCTTCTCCGCCATTAATAGACGTCCAACCCATCGGCCCTAATTCCAAAAATCTCTTTAACCTAAGCGAGACAAATTCCGGGCAACGCTCTCAACTGCTCCTCACGCGATGGCTGAGCAAAAATAAGACCTTATTGTAGCTTCGTGTTCTTGACTCCTTCCGTTGTTTTCCCGCGTTTTCCTGGACGATCCAATTCCATAGAATTACTGTTTGATTTTAATTGTTGCGGTTTAATGCTAATATATCACCACTAAGCTTTGGATGAACCGTAACCAAATGTCGTGACCTTCCAGTCAGGTTTTTGAGGTTCGGTTCTAAGGGTATCTTCACATCCCTTTCTTGTTTCTTTCTTTATTTATTTATTTGCCCTTATACTTTCCTAGTTGTACTCTTGTATTTCTGATCTGTGTTGGGTCTTCGTCTTCATTATAATTTAACATTCTAGTCTACGAAAGCGTACAAGATAGGTCATTGTCGTAATGTCCTTTTCAGTAAGAACTAGCACTTAATAATAATAATAATAATAATAATAATAATAATAATAATAATAATAATAATAATAATAATAATAATAGTAGTAGTAGCAATGATTCCCATGACTAAAGTACTACAGAAGATGGAGGCTGGGTACCAACTCAAGAAAAGAGGCAACAGAATCAACCATCTGATGTTCATGGACGACATCAAGCTGTATGGTAAGAGCATCAAGGAAATAGATAACCTAATCCATACTGTAAGGATTGTATCTGGGGACATCAGGATGGAGTTTGGAATAGAAAAATGCGCCTTAGTCAACATACAAAAAGGCAAAGTAACGAGAACTGAAGGGATAAAGCTACCAGATGGGAGCAACATCAAACACATAGATGAGACAGTATACAAATACCTGGGAATAATGGAAGGAGGGGATATAAAACACCAAGAGATGAAGGACACGATCAGGAAAGAATATAAGCAGAGACTCAAGGCGATACTCAAGTCAAAACTCAACGCCGGAAATATGATAAAAGCCATAAACACATGGGCAGTGCCAGTAATCAGATACAGCACAGGAATAGTGGAATGGACGAAGGCAGAACTCCGTAGCATAGATCAGAAAACCAGGAAACATATGACAATACACAAAGCACTACACCCAAGAGCAAATACGGACAGACTATACATAACACGAAAGGAAGGAGGGAGAGGACTACTAAGTATAGAGGACTGCGTTAACATCGAAAACAGAGCACTGGGGCAATATCTGAAAACCAGTGAAGACGAGTGGCTAAAGAGTGCATGGGAAGAAGGACTAATAAAAGTAGACGAAGACCCAGAAATATACAGAGATAGGAGAATGACAGACAGAACAGAGGACTGGCACAACAAACCAATGCACGGACAATACATGAGACAGACTAAAGAACTAGCCAGCGATGACACATGGCAATGGCTACAGAGGGGATAGCTAAAGAAGGAAACTGAAGGAATGATAACAGCGACACAAGATCAGGCCCTAAGAACCAGATATATTCAAAGGACGATAGACGGAAATAACATCTCTCCCATATGTAGGAAGTGCAATACGAAAACTGAAACCATAAACCGCATAGCAAGCGAATGCCCGGCACTTGCACAGAACCAGTACAAAAAGAGGCATGATTCTGTAGCAAAAGCCCTCCACTGGAGCCTGTGCAAGAAACATCAGCTACCTTGCAGTAATAAGTGGTACGAGCGCCAACCTGAGGGAGTGATAGAAAACGATCAGGCAAAGATCCTCTGGGACTATGGTATCAGAACGGATAGGGTGATAAGTGCAAATAGACCAGACGTGACGTTGATTGACAAAGTCAAGAAGAAAGTATCACTCATTGATGTCGCAATACCATGGGACATCAGAGTTGAAGAGAAAGAGAGGGAAAAAATGGGTAAGTATCAAGATCTGAAAATAGAAATAAGAAGAATATGGGATATGCCAGTGGAAATCGTACCCATAATCATAGGAGCACTAGGCACGATCCCAAGATCCCTGAAAAGGAATCTAGAAAAACTAGAGGCTGAGGTAGCTCCAGGACTCATGCAGAAGAGTGTGATCCTAGAAACGGCGCACATAGTAAGAAAAGTGATAGACTCCTAAGGAGGCAGGATGCAACCCGGAACCCCACACTATAAATACCACCCAGTCGAATTGGAGGACTGTGATAGAGCAAAAAAAAAAAAAATAATAATAATAATAATAATAATAATAATAATAATAATAATATAATAATAATAATAATAATAATAATAATAATAATAATAATAATATAATAATAATAATAATAATAATAATCACCATCCTTTTCATCATCAATTTTCGGATATCTTGTTCAAAATTTTACGACAAAAGGCTCAACCAACATATTGGAAAATTCTTACTCTAATTTTCTTTTTCGTTTATTTCTAATGTTTTAGAAGTGTTTACTTTGGTGCTTCGTTTAATTGTTGCTAGTCAATTCGTTTTATATTCATTCCAGTTGATGAAGATAGAAATAGCACTACGGGAACTTCATTAAGTAGTAGTTAGAGATACTTTCGTCCTTAAATTCTCTCTCTCTCTCTCTCTCTCTCTCTCTCTCTCTCTCTCTCTCTCTCTCTATTTGTAATTGGGATCCCATGTTTATCCAAACAACCTTTGATTCGCCACAACTCTCTCTCTCTCTCTCTCTCTCTCATCAACGAGGAAACACCTTTCATTAGTAACAATAAATGATGTCATAACAGCGTCATTAGCATTGATGTCCCTTGAAGCATTTCATAACCAATAACTTTTTGTTGACTGCTGTTGTATTGCATAACTTTCTGTTCCTCTAAAACTTTGACTGTCTATTTGGCTGTCTGTCTGTCTGTGTAGAGAGGCTGATTATTTACTGTATTACGAATGATGGAATCAAATTATAGTTAGTGATGAAACAAGGAAAGTAGCATTGCATTTTTTAGTGAATTGTGATTTTTTTTCTACTTCTAGGATGCTCCATCCTTAAGGGACAAAAATATTATTAATTTCCGACTAAAAAAAGAAATATCAAATGTCACATCAACACAGTCATCGGCATGTAGTGGGTCAGCTTCCGAAAAGTGCCGAAATGTACCATTTTTTAGCATCTGAGATCATTCCAGAGTGACTAAATAGAGAAAGCCATATTTTCAAATGAAATTTATTCATTCAAAACTTTTAACTTCTGTTGCATTTGAGTATTCATTTCATGATTGATCGATTATGGCTATTAAAACTGGTGTCACAACATCTAGGTTATGCTTCGTTATGAATTTAAATGAAAATAAAGATTAATAAATAAGTTTAAAAATAATTCCATATAAAAATATCTAAAAATGCATATGTATATAATCATATTTGTTCGAATATATTATCAATACTTACAAATACTTTATAACTGTAGCTAGAATAAAATTACCTTCTCTGTCACGCCCCAAGGACAGGATCCTATGTCTCAAATTCCCAAGGCTGGGACATTCGACTAGCAAATGTTTCCATAAAGTCTTACGTATGGTAAGACTTTATTCGTGAAA
The DNA here is from genome assembly GCF_015104395.2 of Macrobrachium nipponense. Taxonomy (NCBI): domain Eukaryota; kingdom Metazoa; phylum Arthropoda; class Malacostraca; order Decapoda; family Palaemonidae; genus Macrobrachium; species Macrobrachium nipponense. The sequence goes on from NC_087201.1 coordinate 110,742,118, forward strand.
TAAATAAATTTCATCTCCATCCTATATTTCCTCAGATAAATCGAAAGACCTGATTATCTCACAGTCATCTCTCTCCAGTGGATTCAGTCTTCTCTGGCAATCAACGCTTGACTTATTTTCAGTCATCTCATCAATTTGATGTAATGTATTCCCCCAGACAGGTTTTGAATAGCCAGAATAGTCATGGGTCATGGAAAGTCATTTGAATAGTCCAATACGACAAAATGTAAGAATTTTGAATAAACAAAGTCGTCTATATGGAATGGAATGGAATGGAATGGAATGGAATGGAATATAAAATTTAGACCAAAGGCCAAACGCTGGGACCTATGAGGTCATTCGGCACTGAAACGGGAACTGGGAGTAGAAAGGTTTGAAAGATGTAACAGGAGGAAAACCTCGCAGTTGCACTATGAAATAAATGCTAAGAGAGGTTGGATAGCAAGATGGAAGAATGAGAATATGAATGGAGGTACAGTAAAAGAACTGAAGGGGGTTGCAGCTCAAGACCGAAGGAACGCTGCGATGAACCTTAATCAATGCCTACTTTGCACGGTGTGAGGTGCACCGTCACCACTACCCCTTACGGAGAACAAAGTCTGTAGCGCGGAAAGTTCCATTCGACAGTTTTTGTTCCTTTTGGAGGCACAATTGCCGTGTCTGACGACATTAGCGAAGAGCAAAGGTGAAACGTTGAGAACCCCCGTCATCTCTCACACCCACAGAAATCCGAATGATGAAAAGCCGTGATGTCGGCGTGACTCCCTTAAAGGTCAGTTGGAAGCGAGTAAGAGCTGTTTGTGCCAGTATGTGGGCAGTGATATTTTATTCGCTACACGTTCGAATGAAGGATCGTTTGTATGTTTATGTAAAGAGGTGCCTTTTCTTCCGGCTGCTGACATGCATATCGCTCTATAAGAGGACGGACGGCATCAGCAGAAAACATCTGATGCCAATCTAGGGAAACATTCAGTCCGGTCCCTGTGTAGAGTCTTGAATACAGAGGCTTTAATAAGTTTCTAAATACGTTTTCTGTCGTATAAAGAGAAAAAAAACCCTTACAGATGGGTAAAGAACATATTCTCATACTGAACAAATGTTTGTTTTATGAAGATGAATGTCTATATGAAACTGTACGAGAGTTCTTGAACCATGGAGGCCTTTTGAAAGACTATTGACGTCAAGGTAAAGTCAAGTAAAATAAGCAAATGAAGACAGATGAGTTAGTTCAAATTAGATGAACTGCATCACTTTGTTCCCCTCAAGAACCAAAACTAACTCCGAGGAAAAATCAAAGAAAGGTGTTTGTGAAGGTTGTTGACTTCAATCGTGAACAGATTTAAAGGAACTAAAATAATGACCGAGAATAACAAAAACAATACAACAGCGCTAAAGTTGTTTTTATAGTTTGCGTTAAGTACAGTCAAATATCACGACAACAACTTTTCGAAAAATCCTACAGCACACAGGATTCGCAACAAATGCTTCGGAAAGGAAAACATCACCACTGTGACAGCTTTGAATTGTGAATTCATCATATCATTATTAATATTTGTTATTGAGAGTGAGTAACCAGTGAAATAAGACAAGCCAAAAAGACCTTTAACTTAAAAAATAATAATAATAATAAATAACTTCCACAGTCGAAAAGTCCCATACATAAAAGAGGAAACAGAGAAAAAAATGGCATTTGACAAGGATGTACATTAAGAAACAAATAGATATTTGAAGAATCGCCAACAAAACAAGTTAGAAAAACAAGAGCAACGGAGGGGCATTTTAAAGTAGCATCACAACTTCACCACAACAGTGACCATTAATTTGAGTCTGTGGATAATGATTCTTCCAAGTGGTCGCATCGCATTATCATATTTTGCTAAATTGCATAATGGCGCCATTGAAATGTAAATGTAGAATGATGCATGAATATACATTTGAAACGCAGATGATAAAAATAGATCTGACAATGAACAGATATATCCTGAAGAATTCTCCACCACTCTTCTCTTCGTTCGATGGGAATGTCAGTGTCAGATTGCTGCTCGATTTCATAGTAGGAAAATGATTTCTGAAATAACCTAATTTTGAAAACGATAAGATCAAATCATAGTGAGAAGATGTCTGTTACTTTATCACAACACTGCAGACAAAAACCATTAGACTTCATAGGTTCTGTCTGCAATTTTAAATAATTTCTTACCTTTATTTAGTGGGACAGCAAAGGAAGGACTCGTTTCGTAGGAAAATACTGTTTAATCGGCGAACGATGTATAATTGAGAGCACAGAGGAAAGAGGGAATTCCAAAGTTCAGAATGTTGAGGGATGAAGACCAGTCGACTTTCACGTCTACATTTGGAACTCTCTTACTCCCATCTGTACATGATGTTTTATATCTTTTTTTCCTTGAGGGTTGTAGCTACTTAAGATTGGAGAACTACTGTATTTATGCTGCTGGTATCATTTCTCTATTTCTTAGACAATTTAGACTTTCGTCGTTTCTCTTTATTCAATATGTACAAAGACAGATTTCTTTAATTCGAAGTCTCTTCTTCTTTAGAGGCAAACACCCACTTGCTTTTTTCTGTTAATTTTACCTGAATGGAATTTGATATTGTCTCTTAGCTCTTCTTTTTATCTAGTTTGTTCAAGTTATCCTGTCAGGTAATTGCCCTCTTGCATCGTTCTACTTAATAGAGGATAACACAAAAACAATAAACAATAACCAAGATGAAGAGAGAAACGTTTGAGTTACGGACAAAATTCTGATAACACCTTACGCTTATCAGTATCGTATTTCTTATCGTATTAAGATGACGATGAAAAAAAGAGGAAAATTCTTCAGAGAAATCATCATCATCATCATTATCATTCTGGTTCACGTAGGTGGCCCTCATTCAGTCCATCATGGGAGCCATTTTTTGTTTTTGTTTTAGTCCTTGTTTTCTTTACGAATTAAATATGTACTTAAAGACAATTATTATTATTATTATTTCAGGAGATGACCCCTTTTCATATGAAACAAGCATACGGGGTCCACTGACTTGAAAATCAATATCCTAATGATTGTTGCCATCATCCTCGAACCGCAGACCCCACACTGCAGCAGTAACTGATCATGATACAGAGCTAGTGATTTTCATCGCACTGCACAGTGGGCCAGCAGGTGGACAAAATTAAATTTTTGACTTTTCCAAATTATCATGAGGATCATAAAAATCAAAAATACATACATTAGTGACAAAGGTATGCAATATTATAGATTGCAAGTAGTTGTTAGTATCAGTGTTTTACCGGCTTAAACATGACTAAACAAGTTGCTCTTGGCTGCACACTGTTTTTCCATACAAAAACATTTTATTGTTTCTTTAGCCACGGTTTATGAAAGGTGTGTTGTGGAGTAAACTCATATTTCAAAATTACCTTTTTGTGCATTATTGAATGTATTAAAGGTCTTGATCTTTATATTTATGATCTAAATGTTGGGTGCAACAGTGTTTGATATAAGTCCCTCAAAATTTTTTGAAAATTTTAGGCATATAAAAGTTTATGATAGAGCACAAAAAATTGCAAAGCTTTGCAAAGATTCCCAATGGTGTTAAATGGTAGATAATTAAGTCCCAAACCATAGGACGAAAGACTTTTTGCCACTAACTGCCACTTTTTTTTACAGTGAATATAATTGTCTGGACAACTATGAAAAAAATATTAGCAAAAGATGAAGATATCAGGTTTAAGAGAAATAGTGGGCCATTATATCTTTTTATTTCAGATATAGGACAATAACAAGGTGCACGAAAATGGATGTTACTAATCATTATCTGTTTAATGAAGCTAGTGAAGCGATAAAGAATGGACATATGCATAGTTTTCATGATGGTAAACTACATAATTTTCTGCTTGGAAAGATTGAAAATATTATACGTGATACACTATAGCAAAAATTATTGTGATTAACTTTCTGAAAAACTTAAGAATTAAGTGGAGAACTGTTAACAGAACCAGAAAGTTATTTCTAAGTAAGTACCAAGGTTGGCTTGATGCTAAAGCGTATCAAAACCCAGAAAATGAAACTCCTAAGAAATCTCGAGGACGTCTACAACAGAGTTTTCAGGGCTCATCCGAGAAAACAAAACGAAGGAAAACTGCAGAGCTTGTTAACATATCTCCTCATAGGCTCACATATGCTACATCAAGAGTTCTAAGAAAGAAGGGACAATCAAGAATGGCTAAATCTTTAGCCCAAATTTCTACTGAAAACCAATGTACTTCATCAGAAAATATCACAGTGTTCTTTTTCTGCAAATGAAGCTCTGGTATTCATCTTAGACTGTGGCCTTTCAAAAAGAAGCTATCTAAATTTAAGGAATAAAACGCTTGAGAAAAAATCAAAAGTTTTTCCTTCTTACAACGATGTTCGTTCTGCCAAAGAAGAGTGCTTACCTTCTCCTGAAAATTGGTTAGTAACTGATTATTCTGCAGAAGTGACCTTACAAGATTTATTAGACCACGCAACAAGGAGAATATTTGAAGTAGTGTATTTGAATGAAGCAGATTTAGAAATAAAGCAGTTTAAGTTAATTTGTAAAGCTGGATTTGATGGTACAACTGGTCAAAGTGTTTACAAGCAGATTCGAAGTGATAACCAAGAACGAGATGTCATTTTCGAGTCCTGTTTATTTGTAACTTTTATGGTACCATTACAGCTGAGTGGAAAGACAGAAGCTAATGGGAAAATTATCTTATGGAAAAATAATAAGCCCTCATCACCATTTTTTGCAGACCTATAAGGTTCAAATTCGTGAAGGAAACTTCGCAGGTTTTAGTGGAAGAAGAGCAATACTTAAAAAATGCTATCCATATACTTAGACCAACTCAAGTTAAAAACGATGTTAGCGTCATTCATGATGTGAGCATTACAATGGTAGATGGAAAAGTGGCATCCTCTTTATCCCTTGTCACCAACTCAATGCAATGTTGTTCTTTGTGTGGCGCATCACCTAAGCTAATGAATGACATAGAGAAAGTTTCAAAGAGACCCCTGTCAAATGATGGCATCATGTATGGACTATCAACATTACATGCCTGGATAAGATCTATGGAATGTTGCTTACACTTGTCATGCAAGTTGCCTATAAAGAAATGGCAGGCAAGAACAAAAAAAAACTAATGAGGACTTAATGCGACGGTTATTCTGCTCATCCGATCCCCTAATAACATCAATGAGAAATCAGACAAAAAACACATCTAAGAAAGATCTGCCAGATGAAGCTCGACTGCTCCTCATTACAGATTCTGAAATATCAAGTGAAGGATCATAAACATAATGAGACTTGTACCTTAACTGAAGATCATTTACACGCTTCTCTTATACAGGCTAAATGGCTTCTCCTTTTAGCATTTATTCTTGCATTCCTTATCATCTTCAAATCATTTATTTTACTTGTTTTTACCTTATTTCAATGAAAGGAAGCTTTTTTGTTGTTGTATTTTTAAGTTTTTTATTGGCCATTGTACAAAATGCATTACAGTTAAGATATTATTGCTTTAGTTTCAATGATTTCACTTATTTCCCAAGAAAATAAAAATTACAGAATTACCAAATTACAGAATATATGTGCTCAATATCACCGATTTGTACTGATTTGATATTTTTTTTTCCTTTTATAATGGTGTAGAATAATGTTAATCCCAAATAAAGCTAGTTTTTGCACTGAAAGTTTTTTTGTCCCTTTAAGTCCCATTCTGGCCCACTGTGCACTAACCATTATACTTTCTTTCTGGATTTTTTTCGCACGCTGTACTTTGAGTTTTTGGGGCAACTTACTAAGCAGTCTTGGCAATGACTGTTGCCATCATCTTCCTACTGCAGACCCCACACTGCAGCAGTAACTAATCATGATACAGAGCCAGTGATTTTCATCGCACTGGGGCAGACGCGAACCCGCCACGTCTGAGTGGCTTACCACGACGCTAACCACTACACTTTCTTTCTGGATTTTTTTCACAAGCTGTATTTTGAGTTTTTTGGGGCATCTTACTAAGCAGTCTTGGCAATGTCCTTCTGCCAATATCTAGACTGTAAGTCCTCTTGACACACGTCTCCGAATAGGCCATTCTCGTCTAACACAGTGGTTCCTAAACTTGACCATACCGTGGACCCCCAGATATGATGAGTCCCAGCCGAGGGGCCCCAGTTTAATCAAAAGTTTTTATTACCAAAGCGGGATACCCAGTACAACGTAGTACATTTAATATTTGCATATTCCTGCACAAAGTAGGTATAAGTACCGATAAACCGACCGACAGGAGGATGATAGAGAATCAGTGATGTATATTTTTCATTGTATATCATGTATATATATATATATACTATAATATATATATATATATATATATATATATATATATATATATATATATATATATATATAGATATATATATATATATGTATATATATATATATATATATATATTATATTTATATATCTAACATATATATAACATATATATATATATATATATAGATATATATATATAATATATATATCTATTTCTGGAGTTGAATAATCCTCATAAACCTACACCTGAATCGTCAAAAAAGAAAGTAGTTATAACGATTCAGTATTCATTGTGAATGTCCAAAGTATTATCAGCAGCGACTATCAAGTTTTGGAAACAAATCCATCAATGAAATTTTGTCAGACGCTCCAACATTTCCAATTAATCCAATTATGAAGTTTGGAAAAATTGCAACTTAAATAAATAAATATAAGTAAAAACAAATCCTTCGGGCCAGCTCTGTGAGAGCTGATAATCAGCTCTGTGGTCTGGTGAAACTATTTTAATAATAATAATAATAATAATAATAATAATAATAATAATAATAATAATAATAATAATAATAATAATATCTTGACTGCATCTTTGTTCCATTAATCTACATTCGTTCATGCTCCTGCGTGTACTTTGCTTTCGTTGGAACATTGTTCGATTTCATACCCGTGTCTCATATTCGAGTCTATTTTATGAGCGACCAATGAAGCTCAATGAGGCAGCGTGATCCTATCACCTGGGAATTTATTCATTATCAATATTGCAACCTTATTACTTACACCTAGATTCATAAGTAAATCATTTCAGACACCCATAGAGAGACCATTACAGTCATTAGTCTTGTGACTACTTAGTTATGTACGTAGAGGCAATCTTAATTTCATCGTGCCCGAATCTCAAATATTTTTTTATAAAAACTATATCTCATTATTATTAATATCCTATTTTTGCTGCGTTAGTAGTTGTATCATTGGCATTAATGTGTACATCGAATGGTACTCACAAGTTCCTCCCTATCATTATTTCCACTTAGTATCATCTATCTTTACCATTTTAATGTCCGTTTTTGGTCGACCTTTAGCTTTAGTCTTTTCTGTTTGTCTTCGCTTAGAGTTTAGTCTTTTCTTTTCTACGCAGCGCTTTACGTCCTTTATTAAGTTCTTCATTTTGTACATACGATTCTCAGTCTCATCTATAAACAGCTAGCACAGTGTATCTTTAGAAAAAAAATCACAAACCTATAGTGGTCTTTTTTCAATGTAATTCGTGCTAGTCCGGTTATATTTATGCTAAATAAAGCAGTTCACCGAACACTGCCATTAAGGGTTCATGTTTGAAAAAGTCCCTGAAACGGAATCACAGTTTCGACTTGTACTTAAGAAGTTCTTTTTATCACGCGAATTCTAAACCATTTCAGGTCATCCTCTTTAACTCCCAGCCTCAGGCATCACAGCATCAAGTATTGCGCAAAGATCCATCATTATTAATATAGTATATTAACCCTCATTTATATATGTAGTACGTTGCGTATTTCAGAAATCATTAATCATGGAACACAATGCTGTTTCCATGGAGTGCTGTTATCTGAATGCCGATTGATTTTTCTATATTCAGTTTATATTTTTATATTGCAGGTTTCCTCTTATTCAATCACTTTCCAAAATGAGCCCTTCTGTACGGTGATCTGGAAGGAAAACTTTCTTTTTCGCTTTAACTCTGTTCGTAACGTATTTCCTCATAAATGAAATTTGCTGGTAATTAACATTTCGTTATTTCCAACTTCTTTGAGGGGCATGTTCTTTCTTCTTCCTTTTGAACTATTTACTAACAGATAAAAGCTTCATGGTTGCGCCTACTTTTTGTTATTTTTTCCAACAAAATGGTTTCATTTACGCAATCGTCTTATTCTATAATTTGCTAAATAGTTCGTCGATCTTTTTTCAGCTAGTTTTGTTTCATCATTAACCCACAATGAGCATTTTGTTCTTCCATTTGGACTTTTCACAATAGTCTCGCAATACTGAATATATTCTGAGCTTAACGATTTAGCTTAAGAGCCAAACAATAGTTTAAACATTTGCCTCCAGTAATACTATTTGTTGTATGTACATTATTGCAGCAATTTGCTTTATCTCGAATTCTACAAATAGATTGGGCTAGATTCTCTTTGTCAGCGACTAATATTTTTGTTGATATCATGTTCGGCTTTTTATGGTTATGTCAAAAGTAAACATTTTATGATGATAGGACAGATCACAATCTGCCTTTTTTTCACCAGTTCACTGGTTCCGTAACTTATGACTAATTCTAGTATGTGACCACTTTAACGTTGGTTAAATAATGTCATTTTACATTTTCATAATGATAATCTGTCTGTCTGTCAGTCTGACTGACTGACTGACTGATTGACTGACTGACTGTCAAGACTGACTGACAGACTGTCTTCCAGTCTGTCAGTCTGTCTGCCAGTCTTGACAGTCGGTCTGTCTGTCAGTCTTGACAGTCAGTCAATCTGTCTGACAGGCAGTCAGTCAGACTGACAGACAGACAGACAGTCTGACAGTCAGACTAACAGTCTGTCTGTCCGTCAGACTGTCAGTCTTGACAGTCGGTCTGTCTGTCTGTCTGTCTGTCAGTCTGACTGACTGTTTGTCTGTCTGTCTGTCAGTTTGACTGACTGTCTGTCTGTCAGTCTGACTGACTGACTGACTGACTGACTCTGTCTGACTGACTAACTCTCTGTCTGACTGACTGACTGTCTGTCTGTCAGTCTGACTGACTGACTGACTCTCTGTCAGTCTGACTGACTGACTGACTTTCTGTCAAGACTGACTGTCTGTAAGTCTTGACAATCAGTCTGTATGTCTCTCTCTACTGTCTGCTGATGACTGACTGACTCTCTGTCTGTCTGACTGACTGTCTGTCTGTCTGTCAGTCTGACTGACTGACTCTCTGTAAGTCTGACTGAATGACTGACTGACTGACTGTCTGTCAAGACTGACTGTCTGTAAGTCTTGACAGTCAGTCTGTCTGTCTCTCTCAGTCTGTCAGTCTGGCTGACTGTCTGTCTGTCAGAGTGACTGACTGACTGACTGGCTGACTGTCTGTCTGTCAGAGTGACTGTCTGACTGACTGTCTGTCTGTCAGTCTGACTGACTGACTGACTGACTGACTGACTGCTGTCTGTCTGTCTGACTGACTGACTGACTGTCTGTCTGTCAGTCTGATTGACTGACTGACTGACTGACTGACTCTCTGTCTGTCAAACTGACTCTCTGTCTGTCAGTCTGACTGACTGACTGACTGACTTTCTGTCAAGACTGACTGTCTGTAAGTCTTGACAGTCAGTCTTTCTGTCTCTCTCTCTCTCTCTCTCTCTCTCTCTCTCTCTCTCTCTCTCTGTCAGTCTGACTGACTGTCTGTCTGTCAGTTTGACTGACTGTCTGTCTGTCGGTCTGACTGACTGACGGACTGTCTGTCTGTTTGTCAGGTTGACTGACTGTCTGTCTGGCAGTCTGACCTTCTGTCTGTCTGTCAGTATGACAGACTGACAGTCTGATTGACTAACTGACTGTCTGCCTGTTTGTCTGTGTATCTGACTGACTGACATTCAAGACTGTCAGTCAGTCAGTCTGTCTGTCTGTCTGTCTTTCAGTCTGACTGTCAGTATGTTTATCTGTTTATCTTTCTGTCAGTGTGACTGTCAGTTTCTCAGTCTGACTGTCAGTCTGTCAGTCTGTCTGGCTGTCATGTCTGGTCAGTTTTGACTGAACCTGTCCTGTCTTGTTCCTATCTGACTGGACTGTCCTGTACGGTCGTTTGTATTGACTACTGTTCTATTTCTGGTCTAATAACTGACTGTCCGTCAGTCTGACTGACTGTCTGTCTGGCAGTCTGACTGACACTTTGACTGTCAGTCTGACTGACTCTCTGACTGTCAGTCTGTCTGCCAGTCTTGACAGTCGGTCTGTCTGTCAGTCTTGACAGTCAGTCAATCTGTCTGTCTGCCTGTCAGTCTGTCTGTCTGTCTGTCTTTCAGTTGACTGTTAGTCTATCTGGTTGTCTGTCTGTCAGTGTGACTGTCAGTTTGTAAGTCTGACTGTCAGTCTGTCTGTCTGTCTGTCAGTCTGACTGACTGTCTGTCAGTCTGACTGACTGTCTTTCTGTCAGTTTGACTGACTGCCTGTCTGTCTATCTGACTGACTGACTGACTGTCTGTCTGTCTGTGTCAGACTGACTGTCTGTCCGTCAGTCTGACTGACTGTCTGTCTGGCAGTCTGACTGACACTTTGACTGTCAGTCTAACAGACACTTTGACTGTCAGTCTGACTGACTCTCTGTCTGTCAGTCTGACTGACTGTCTGACTGTCAGGCTGACTGAATCTCTGACTCTCTGACTGTCATCTTGACTGTCGTCAGTAAGTCTGTCAGTCAGTCAGTCAGTCTGCTATAAAAGGTAGTAGTTTACGTAGTAGGCTATACATAAATTTCTGACTCACATCAAGATCTAAGCCATGGTATCTACCACCTGACCCCTACAAGTAAAAAAAGTTGGAACCGGATTTCACCCAACTTGACTCACTCGTGGGTCGGGAATTTGGGTAGAATTTCTTTGTTGTTCAGTTGTTTCAAAATTTTCTTTTGCCCTTACCCTCTTAACGACGTACGTAAATGGTCGAGCTATTGGTACGCCAATGCTTATATTTTATAAACACTACCGTAGACACAAAATGTTAATGATATACGTATAACAGTTCACATTACAAGTGACGAGCTTTAAATAAATAGAAAAATAGTGTAGTCAACTTTGTTACATTCTGGTGTGTGTACAGGCTTTTGCCGAAATCCAACTTTAGTTCTCAGTAGATATTTGGGGTCAATTTCAGAACAATTATTTGCATGGAAAAACGCTTCCGATTTACATAATCTATTAAAATTTCAAGACCCGTAAATAAACTTTCATAAAGGCAATTATATATCCAGTGTAAGTATCACTTTTCCACTATTCGAGGCACGTCTCACCAGAGTGACCTTAACTAACCTGATGGCTTTGATATCAGTGATAGATATGATCACACCGAGAAATTAATCATTAGATATGGTTGGGTTTATTTTCTCAATTTCCTTGGTATTATTAAAAAATGCTATATAGACCTTTTATAATAGCTTGATAATGACAATAAGGACTATTAGATTTAGTAAAACCTTGTGTCCCTAATCTGCGTTCCAAATATCCACTACTTCTGGTTTTGAAATCTGTTTTTTTATTTATAGAAATACCCTTAATATACGTTCCAGTGAAATATAGAGAATTTTTTGTAATGAAACGCGAGAACTAAAGAAATGGGAATCCTATAATTTACCTCTTTAGGAAACCATATTCACCTACATTATCCATCAATATTTTCTTCTAAAGTTCATTGAATGTTAAATATTAAAATCTGTTCCTTTAAATAATTTCGAAGATTTTTACTTTCACATTAGAATCATCCAAGTAGAAAGAAGACAAAAATACACAAGGAAAATGAATGCTTTTATTGATATGCTCACCAAAATTTATACATACACTGCTTCACCAACACGTATTTTAACCTGCACTATGTAGCCACAAACCTTTTCTTCTGAGCAGCCGAGGTGATCCAGTACAGTATCCTGAAACAAAAGAAAAATCATATTAATTTGTTGCTCTGATACATCATTTCTGTCTTAATCTTAAATGTTAAAAAATATTAGAGTTCCATTTTAATCAAATAAAAATATTAATTAAAAAAACTATTTAAGTTTACCAACTATAAAAGATTAACACTTTAGAGAAATAACTCAAAGAAATATGCCTCATTTGGTAAAAATCTTATATTTGTAATTGGCATCTGCCGTATTGGCATAAATATTAACCATTCCAATTTTTTTAAGTTTATCATGGCTGAAATCTGACCAGAAACAAACATTTGTTGCAGAAGCTGCCCACAAATAGTAAATACCGAATTCACAGAAGACCACACATTCCCCCTAATTCAGCAGAATATTAATATTCTCTGAACCACTTTGGTTCACTTATTAAGTACCTGAGAGCCCCTCCATTCCTTAACCATTAACCTTACAAGTAATTTTTGTACATAATAAAATTTCAGCCGTTACAAGATGGATAATCTAATTGATGCTAACCAATTTGAGCTATTGCACTTGCTTGAAAAACACATCCTAAACCAGCACTGCATAGCCACAAACACTACACATACAATAAGGTATTGTACAGAATGTACACAAACAATTAACCTATCGCCTCTAAGTTTACTTCAATTTCATGATTTGCTGCAAAAATAAACTATTTAATGAAATTATCAGTTTAACTATCTACAAACTATTTAGCCTAGGAAGATTAAACAAAATGTTTTTGTTATCCACAAACTATGAGATTTACGGTTTATCCAAGTCCTGCCCAACTTCCAAAATGCTCGTAGCAGGACCCCCATGATCAAATTTATAGTTTATTTATCAGATGTATTTGATTACACTTCAAATTCCACATTCACCGTATGATTTTCCATATCATTGAACACTTAACACCTTCACTGGTTGATCGTCCATCTTTAGATTAAAATCACCACAGATAAAAACACTGACAGCAGATATTATGTCAATCCTATCAAGCAGTAGACCAAACTCAATCCTCCCTCGGAACGTGAAGGAAGCTATGAGCAGGCATGGTCATGTCATTAATCTTGGAAGTTTTATCGTCTTTCAACCATGTCTCAGCAATGGCAAAAATAGCAATAGAATTTTTAGGCATGAAATATGACGTAACCACATTTTAATTTTCCATTAGCAAGTATAGCCATGATCCGTGTAAGCAGCAACCCTCTTCATCTCATAATCAAAATCTTAGAATTCTTTGGAGTTTGCTGCATAACTGTCTGCTTGATATTTGTGACTGACAGTTTATACCGTTCATTTCAACAGCAACATTAATATTTTTTCTTACTCCACCAAGGTTCACAAATTCTTTGTGATACAACAATCACTGAATCATCACATTCACATCTAAACCATTCTTCGTCATTATCATCTTTCTTGCAAGGACAGGTCACCACAGTGCTTTTACTAGCCACAGTGACTATACTCTGTTTTTTTTTTTCCATCTGTCCATCCGCCTGTGGTGTTTGCGCATGATAACACTGCGTCCCGGGCTTTACATAGTTACATTGCTTACATTCAGCAATAATAATAATATCCTATTTCGAATGTTAACGGTGTAATTCGTACTGTAATTTATTAAAACACTTTTCAGTTGCAAATATACTCCCAGATATCCTTTTATTTACCTAAAACTTACACATAGCGTAACTATTTAAAGCCCGGGACGCAGTGTTACCATGCGAAAACACCACAGGCGGGTGGACAGATGGAAAAAAACACAGTATAGGTAACCCCATTAATGGGGGTAGGACAGTCAAAAAACAACTTTGCCCGTCATTTCAGTTTCACACCGAACAACACGAAGACACTTCCGATCCGCACGCATGCTCTGCATCCTGAAATAAATTATTTAAATTCGTAATGCTATAAATCTGAAAAAGAAGAAATTCAAGTTCAGACACCTGGAACGATAATAGATTTAAATTTATGACAGCTTAGATTTTGTAACAGCATCTTTGAATACAAAATTTCATGAGCCAAGACTTGAACCTATGATGTTATGGTCACTAGTTAGCCACAGACCATACATGATGATGATCCATGTTGCCACTATCTCCGCGTTGAGGCCATGACCGACGAGACAGTAGGGGACGTCAGTGCCAGAGAAGGATCAGCCTGCCAAAGCCTCACCTTCCCAGCAGTGTCACGGAACCCTAAACCGTGAGGTAAACCCCTTCCTAGAAAAGGACTCCCGAAATCAACATTGATATGGGTTGCCACCACCCATACCAATGCCAACCCCAGGTTTCTTTACTTGAAAGTGCAAAGAGAGGTTCAAAAGTAGGAAGTAAAGCAAGAAGCGACTTATGCTCGTAGAGCCTGTTCCATTGTTAGTAAGTTTGATTTGATTCAAGTCTTCAGCTATCCGTGGCAGCTAGCCAAAAGTAGTATCTGCAAACCCCTCCCTTCCTCATCCATTAAACTTACAAATATAACTGTACACTAAAATGGTAACTGTTACAAAATCTACATGTGCATATATAAATCAAGACACCTGGAACCATGGAGAGTGAATCCGGAAATAAGATATTAAAATGGAACAATGACTTCATCCGGAAATAAGACAGAAATAAGATATTTAAATTAAATGAACCTGGAACAATGAGTGAATCCGGAAATAATATATATAAATTAATGAAAAAATCCATATCGAAGAACTCATTGAAGAACTCATCGAAGAACAATCGAAGAACAATCGAAGAACTTTGTCATATTTACACTCACTTCACGAGCACTGCTTAGTGCCGTACTATTGCACTCACTTCACCAGCATTGCTTAGTGCCGTACTATTGCACTCACTTCACGAGCACTGCTTAGTGCCGCACTATTGCTCTCACTTCACCAGCACTGCTTAGTGCCGTACTATTGCACTCACTTCATTAGCACAGATAACACTACTGCACTCACTTCACCAGCACTGCTTCGCACCATTGCACTCACTTCCCCAGCATAGCCTAAATACTAACAATAAAATAATATATGTACACAAACATTTCACATACCATAAACCCACTGACTCAAATTATTTCAATTCCAGTATTTTCCACAAAAAAAGAAACTTTACCCAAATAATAGTTTTGTCTATCTACACACTAATTAGTATCAAATGATTAAATGAACTGACTATCTTCAAACTATTTAGCATTGAATGAATAAATAAACTGACTATCTTCAAACTATTTAACATTGAATGATTAAATAAACTGACTATCTACAAACTATTTAGCATCGAATGATTAAATAAACTGACAATCTGCAAACTATTTAGCGTTAAATGCTTAACTAAACTTTTACTATCTACACACTACTCAGCCTAGAGAGATTAAATAGATTCTTTGACTATCTGCAAACTATTTAGCGTCGACGAGATGAATGAATTGCTTTTTCTTTTATAAGAGAAATCGGTAACTGGCACTTTCACAAACCTCCGATTCATGTCAAAATCCGCAACGAGAAGTTCAACCCCGTATTTTATGCTTCTGAGTCAAGAATCTGGTAGTTTTCTATAACAAAAGGAAAATAATGTTAATTTGTTGTCTCCAGGTGTCCCTTAAAGCAGGCTTTTGTCATCGGAACACATTACTCATTTCTTTTATAATGAATTAAGAGAATATTTGAGCTTTATTTTAATCAAATATAGTAGTAATTAACAAGCATTATAAAAATTCTCTACCAGTTAATAACAATACTTTATTGCACTAAGTTTACCAAGTATAAAAGATTAGCACTTTAGAGAATGAACTTCCTGAAATATTCCTTATTTTGAAGAAATATTTATTTTAAAACTTACTGCTGCCATAAAGGTATTGATTTTTAATCATCCATTGATTCTTTAAGGACGTAACCGACGGGCATCAGGGGCCTTCCCGATGATCTTAGTGCTCTGGATGATCACATCCCGGGAGATGACCTCTTGATGTTTGGTACGGGCGTGGTTCTTAATATCCCCCTCTTGGGCGTGGCAAGAAAGTCTCTTAGACAGGCGCATGCTAGTCATACCAACGTAGGCGCCGCTGCAACCGCGGACTGGGCATGTGTATTGGTATACCACATACCTCTGCTTCAGGGGGTCGCGCGTCCTCCGATTCTGGTAATATATAATTATATATAATTATATATAATTATATATAATTGAGTCAATTGCCTTGGTGTCGTCAATCGGGAGTACATTGTCGGAAATAATCTTCTTAACGGAGTCCTCTTCTTCACGGTAATGCGAACTCATGAAGGCTTTATAATAAAGCTTGATATTATCCTGGGGGCGGGGTTGCGGGCTCTCAGTACCGTACTATTTCTCCAGGGCTGTACGAACTTCTCTACTTATTAATCTGTTCGAGTACCCGTTATTTACGAGTACTTGGGAGGCGCGGTCGAGTTCCTGATGAGTCCTGCCAGGTCGAGCAGTGGGAGAGGGCTCCTCTGACGAAGGCCCTGACGGTCTTGCTTTTGAATCTGGCGGGGCAAAGTCCAAGGTTGGTCTTCTTTGTGTAGACAGAGGCACGGAGGCCGTCTTCCGCATTACTCACGAGGGCGTCGAGGAAGGGGAGCCGATCGTCGGTGCTCTATTCAACTGTGTAATTCAGCACGCTGCACTGCTAAAATGCAGTGCTATGCCTCAAGGATAGTGCTATATACTTAAAGTCCAGCGAAACTTAGTTTGTGTAAATCAGTTGCAAGGTGTCCAATCAAATTTTCAACGAGACTCCCCACGGCTTAGAATTTAACAACTTCTCAAGGCATCGTGTCATGGAATAATTAATTATCAAACTTCTTGTCTTAAGTAACACAGCATTCAGAACCAAGCCGTTAAATAGTACACTATAACTGAAAGTAAATATTTTCATTTAGTCTTACACCAAAAATGATCTTCAATGTATATTAGGTCTAAAACTTAGCGTTCAGTACAAGAGAAACTAATTGCATTAAATTTAAAAACTTATTTTAATTTAGTCATACACTTCAAACAATTCTATTAAAAATGCCATTAAAAGAAAATAAAACACCTGCGAGTATTACATTCAGGAACTCTTTAAACCTTCATTATAAAATAACAGCTTTATATATTTAGGTAAAGTCTAGATATATTTGGTCTATAAAACTAGGTGTTCAGTAAAAGAAACAGCACTGTCACATTCCGTAACTTTTAAACTTTCAATTTAATTTCAACTTAAAAAGCTCTACATTTTGGTACAAAAGTTTTCCTCAACACCCAACCAAGGACCTTTGGAAATTTAGTTTTAATCTTTACAAATGCAATAATGTTCACATTCATACCTACACTACATCGCGCACTCAAAACACTTACATTAAATACTAAATTATTGAAACCTAAACCTTCAATCTGTTTATTAACGAACAGTAAAGCTCTTACCTTTCATAGAAAAAGGTCAAAATTATTAAGACTCAAGTCCCTCGAAAACTGTCATTGCTCCAATTTAGAAATGTTCTTTTCGAGAACTGACGAGCCACCACCTGAAAAAAATAAATCGAATTTTTCCTCCTTAGGGGCGGTGCGAGACTGATATAAAAGTCATAACAGTAATCAAGAAACATTTGGAAACTTTATATAGTTGTCTGGTGCACAAGTTACCTGATCACCTTTAAGCACACTTAACTTGTAGCAATTCTGTGCTTTTGAGAATACAAAAGTTTTCAGCTCATGGAATATTGTGCAAATTCCAAAGTAGCCAAAGTTACCAGGTGGTGTTGAAAGTAATCTGTAATGACAACATCCACCCTTACATGAAACTATTGGAGTGTAAATGGTTGAAAGTAATAAAAAAAAAACTAAGGAAAAACAAGCAAAATACTTAACCTTCACCTCACTTAACAACACAACATAAAAGCTTCCTAATTGACACTAAAAACGGTCTACCTTAATCTGAACATTAGTGTAACATAGAACAAACCCAAAAGAGAGCACAACATTTATACTACAAAATAACCACTAATTGGCATAATTAACAAAACTCTCAAAAGACCCTATTTACTCACCTTCCACCACTTTAGACTAAACACTTCCACACACCACGAACTACACAGGGAGACTGATAGCAAAGTTTTCTCCTGTTCAGAAGTCAGTTTTCCCGAGGTAAGGGTAGGGGTAGCCAAAGTGAGGGGGTTGGGGCGGGGGGAAGGAATTTAGAAACGCTGCTGTGAAACTTACGAGGAGACTAACAACACTGCCACCTGTTGGGATAGGAGGGAACTCCAAAAACTGAAAAAAAGTATCACAAAGTGTTTAAAAATAGACTTATCGAGATTATTTATATAATAATAAAAAGTAATTTCAATTCTTCATCTACTTTTCAAATATCCACTCATTTATGGGGGAAATCAAGAGAAAGTCGTGTTTCATACTGAAACATGAACCTCAACGTATAGTTTATGGCTTTGTGAAATCATGTTGGGCTACATGAACCGTCAATATTTCCTCCTGAGGTTCACTAAATGTTATTTATACATCTTAAAAGCTGAAAATTTTCCTTCAAAACAGACAGCTGATTACGCCTTTCAAAGGTTGTTGCTACTCGCTGAAAGTGACTATTGATAAAATATGACTGGCAGAAAAATGGACGATTTTGATGATGTGGAGGTCACATTCGAGAGAGTTTGGATATTATGTGGGTGGGGAGGGTGTGGATGAAGTGGATGTGGATATCACATACGAGAGAGTAAGGATACTGGAAGAGGAGGAGGCGGGGGATGTGGGGAAAGGGGGTTGTATTACTTTCACTGACCTCTCTTTCACGTAACTGAACCATAGTCTATGTACTTCCATATTTTTCGCGATTTTTTATTTCTCTAAACAGCTTCTATCTCTCTCTCAACATAAAAAAATGAAGATATTGATGAGATTAGACTACCGTCGACAAGACCTAAAAAAGCTAAAGGACTACGACGAAAACACCGGCATAGATAAGCACTGGGAAGCCTTTCATGAGGAATACACAGAAAAACGCTCCAGATGTATACCATATAGGCAAATACTAGCAAATGGCAACCCTCAGTCTAAGTGGTTCAACAGAGAAATTAAAGCTAAGATAAGAGAAGCGACAGATTGCACAAATCAATGAACCCACACCCAACACAAGTAGAAGCAAGCTGGCATAAAGAACTCGATAGATTGGTGGACAAATTAGTTAGAAATGCAAAGATAAATGAGGATAAGAGAGTTTCATCAATTTGTAAAGAAAACCCAAAAGAATGCTTTGCGCATGTTAATAGAAGGAATCTAATAAAAAACAGCAAAGGTCCCCAAGGGACAATGGCGGTAACATGGTGAACTCAGACTTGGGAAAAGCAGAGTTACTGAGTAAGTTTTTTACTGGTGTTTTCACAATTGAAGACACTACCTCAGTACCGGAACCTGCTATTAAATATGAAGGGGTAGAACCGTTGGAAAAAATAATATTTACAGAAGAGACATTAAAATCAAAATAGACAAACTCAACAAGTTCAAATCTCCTGGCCCGGATGGGATTCATCCAAGAGAAATTAAAGAGCTAAAAGAGGAGATAGTTCTTCACCTATTTAAATTCTACAGAAAAAGTGCTGAACAAAGAAAGGCACCAAAAGGATGGAAACCAGGTAATGTGACCCCAGTTTACAAAAAAGGTCCAAGAGAAAATCCGGGAAATTATAGGCAAATCTGTCTAATGTCGGTCGTTTGCAAGATTTTTTAGTCCATAATTGCAGATCAAATCGTGGATCACATAGATAGAAACAGGTTGGTGTTAAACAGCCAACACGGTTTCAGACAAAACAGATCCTGCCTGTCAAACCTCTCGGAGTTTTTTTCATAACATGCTTGATATTTACGACGGTAGTAGAGCAATAGATATACTCTACTTAGATTTCCAAAAGGCCTTTGACAAAGTTCCGCTCAAGACACTAATGACAAAAGTTAGAGCTTTAGGAATTGTAGGGGAAATAGCGGACTGGATCGAAGACTGGCTAACTTATAGAAAATAAAGAGTTGTGATAAATGGTGAAGAATCAGAATGGGCAGATGTAACAAGCGAAGTTCTTCAGGGTTCTGTCCTTGGCCCTCTCGTTTTTTATTTACATTAATGATACTGATGTAGGCTTATCTAGCAGGATAGCCAAATTTGCAGATGACAGTGGAAAGTTTAAGAAATGATCTTATGAAAATAGGAGAGTGTTCAAAGAAATGGGAAATGCCTTATAACGTAGATAAGTGTAAAGTGTTACAAATAGGAACAAACAACCCTCATGCCAGCTACATGCTGCTTGAGAATGACATAAATAGTGTAGAACAAGAGGAGGACCTTGGAGTCACTATTACCAAGAACTTAAAATCCACAAAACAGTGCATAAAAGCTGAAAAGAAGGCACAGAAACTAGTGGGATGCATAAAGAGGCAGTTCAAATACAAAAATAAGGATATGGTGCTGCAGCTCTACACATCAATATGCAGTACAGCTTTGGTCACCAACACTAAGAAAAGACATAAATAGATTAGAAGGAGTACAAGCAAGAGCCAAAAAGTTGATTCCATCCATCAGGCAAATAGGTTACCGAAGACGACTAGAGAGCCTGAACATGCATGACTTAAAAACACGACGATTGGGATAACAAAAGTAGACAGTAACCTATTTTTACAATAAACGAAAATCCGACAATAAATAATGGATGGAAACTAGAGGTAAAGAGATACAACAAATCCCATTGTGGGAACTTCTTTACATAAAAGATATGTGACACATGAAATAAACTGCCACCAGAAGTTATAAAGAGCAACAGTGTAAAAGAGTTTAAAAGAAAGCTAGACAAAATCATTAGGGCACTGTGAATGCACAGTAAAACCTGCTCCTACAGATAAGTGAGCACACGATGTCTCCTCGGATGGATTAACAAATCTTTGAGACATTCTAATCATTGTAACTCCTTGTAACTCTCTCTCTCTCTCTCTCTCTCTCTCTCTCTCTCTCTCTCTCTCTCTCTCTCAGAAGTCCCAGTAATTAGTCTTTGTCCTAAAGTCTAAATGCTATTCCAACACTCGAGTCTCGATAGTCATTTCTCTCTCTCTCTCTCTCTCTCTCTCTCTCTCTCTCTCTCTCTCTCTCTCTCAGAGAGAAGTGTCATTTTGCTTGGTGAGACGTACCTGTGCACAATCTGATTAATCAACCGATATCACGCGTTTAACATACGACTAGAAAACGAAATATATCTAGATGTGTTCATGAACTGTCGGTGATAAGATTAGTGTGAAAATAGTAGGATAAAGCGTCTACTAAGTTAGTTTATCGAATGAAATATTGTAAATCAGATCAGGATGGCAGAAAGCTCCAACTGTGGAAGAAGATGGCGAAATCTTGCTTGTATAGCCGACATGCAATATGATGAGCTAGCAGGAAGGGAGCTGGCATTTCTCATCTATGAGATCAATAACAGCCCTAATCAAAAAGATACAAAAGTATTCATAGACATATTAGAAGGATATGATCCTTCAAACTGGAATAAATCATCAGAAAACATCATGAAAATAATTTAAGGAGTTCCAAATAAAATTCAAGTGGTCAAGAGACTTATAAAAACAATTTACATCAATCAACATATTCTGACAAAGAAAATGAATAAGGTGAACATTGTGACAATACTAATTGATGCTATAGGAAAATGAATGCCAAAAGCATGCAAACTGTGTAAGGTGTGGTATAGCATTGTCAATCCACAAAACCTGATCAGAAAATGTTCTGCATGCAACATTCCCATGCATCTTCAATGTGCTGAAGTAATGCAAAATACGAGTAAGGATACCAGAGTATTTTGCTCAACATGTCTCTCATGGATAGACAATGTTATTAAATCAAGACTTAATGTGCAAATAGTAGAGGATGAAGAAGAAGAGGAAGAGGAAGAAGAGGAAAATGGAAGAGAAGAAAACAAAATTGAAATGACAGAAAAAAATAATGAAAACAAAGAGCAAGACAAGAGTATGGATGCAGAGATACTCATAGATACTACATATGAGGTAATCAAGCAGCATACATACAAAGAAATAAAATACGACATGACAACACAAAATAAAATCCCGAAGAGGCTTTACCCAGATCTGCATACTGATGGGAAAGAGATAGAAATAATGGAAAAGAAAGACAAAGTCTGCACCCTTTTGAAGAGGGAATTGCAGATTCTGTGAAAGATGTTACTACAAACATCCCAAGGTATATCACAATTATGAAATCTATGGTAAATGTGCATACCTAGACAGCTATGAGGATGAATGCAGAGATCTACATCCAAAAATATACAAAAACCTAAAAGAAGGAAAAGGATGTAAGTTCAACAAAAAATGTAAATATATACAACCTGTAGCCATGAATCAAAATCAATTAAATAATCAATTAAATTAAATAATAAAATCCAAAATAGAAAAGAAACAAATAAAGAGAGGAACAAAAAACATGAGGTGAGGGAAAAAACAAGCCATCACCGCGCTATGGAGTGTCAGCAAAGAATTTGCAAGCATCAGCTCCAAGATACAGCTCAAGAGACAAATACTGTATATATGATGCTAGAGGATGGTGCAGATACGGAGACAATTGCAGATTCATACACAAAATGAATAATTATGATGAAGGAAGATCAAATATATTGGAAAAGTTGGATTTTTTAATGTCAGAATTTCTGGAAATGAAGAAAAGAACATACCAGAACAGGAAAGACACATGGAAAAATCCTTATTATCACCCCTATTAAATGAAGGAGATAACACGCAAATAATCATAGTGATGAATGCGCAGGGTTTAGTTACGAGTAACTCAAAAAGAAAAATAAAGTTCTTAGAAGAACTAACCCAAATTGAAAAGAAAATAGATATAATGAATATAAGTGAATCCTGGTATTCCCAAGAGACTGATAATGATGATCAAATAAAAGGGTTCCAAACTTATAGATCAGATAGAAAAAATAGGAATCAAGGGGGAACCGTGATATATAGGAAAGACATAAAACAAGGAAAAATATATGAGAAATATAGTAACTCAGAATGTGAACTAATAGCGGTAGAATTTGAATCTGAAAAATTTATGAACATAGTTATAAATAAACCCCCTAATACTAAAGAGTTTGACACAATAATAGAAAAATTAGATGATATATGTAGAAATCACAAGGACTGGACTATTCTCCTATCCGGAGACTTTAGCTTTCCTTTCGTAGATTGGAAAGACCGAATAGGAGATTGTGGTTGTATTTATACATATAAGAAAAGAGAGTAATAGTAGTGCAGAAAGATAAGAGGCAATTCAAAAGGCTATTAGATATGCTACTAGAATACAACATTCAACAAATAAATCACCTTCCAACAAGAAAGGAAAATACTTTAGACCTAGTATTTGTGAACGAGGTGAATTATGTTAAAGAAATATTAGTTTATAATGTGAGTATTTCAGACCATGTCATAGAATTAATAGTCCATTCCAAAGCAAGTGAAAATAGAGATAAGCAAGAGATGAAAAAGTGGGAAGGATATGGAAAATACAATTTCTAATGTAAAAATATAAAATGGTCAGAAATAAATGAAGAACTAAACAAAGATTGGGATAACATCTTCGTAAGTGATGATATACAGGTAAATACGGAGATATTATATAAAATATTAGAGAAAATGGTGGATAAATATATACCGAAGAAGAAAAGTAAACATCAGTCATGCATACCAAGAGACTGAAGGATCTTGTTCCAGAAAATCAAAAAATGGAAAAAAGGTCTTGCAAAAGAAAAAAATGCTTGGAAAGTGATGGAACTAAAAAGTAAGATAAAAAATGCAGAACAAAAGATTATACAATCAAAAGAAAATGAAAAACGGGACTTGGAAGATAAAACCCTGGTAAATATCAAGCAAAACCCCAAACTATTGTACTCGTATGCGAAAAAGATGAATAAAAGAATAGAAATAGGCCCTCTAAGAATTGAAGGGAGATTAATGAATGAAAAAAAAAGGAAATATGCAACATATTGGCAAAAAGATATAAGAGAGAATTTACCCCTAGAATTAATAATGAAGATAATGATACAGAAATAAGTGATGAAAATAATGAATATTTATCATACATAGATATTAATGAAGCCGACATAGTGCAGGCTATTAATGAAATTAAAAATGGAGCAGTAGTTGGGCCTGATGGTGTCCCTGCTATTTTGTTAAAGAAAGTAGCACATTCTATCGCAAAGCCCCTTGCAATATTATTAAGGCATAGTGTAGATACAGGCAAGATTTATGATGAGCACAAATTAGCATATATTACCTCTACTTTCAAAAGTGGATCAAGACTAGTGGCAAGTGAGTCTAACATCAGATATTATGAAAGTGTATGAAAGGGTAATGAAGAAAAATATTATGAAACATTTAATAAAAAAATAATTTGTTTAATATAGGAGAACATGGTTTTGTACCCGGAAAAAGTATACAAACCCAACTGTTAGTCCACTGTGAGAACATTTAAAAAAATATGAAAAGCGAAAAAGAAACAGACGTGGTTTATCTAGACTTTGCAAAAGCTTTTGATAAGGTAGATCATAATATATTAGCGAAGAAAATTAGAAAACATAATATAGTGGACAAAGTAGGAAGATGGTTAAAAGAATTTTTACACAACAGAAAACAGATAGTTATCGCAAACAATGAGAAATCGGATGAAGCTAAGGTAATATCCGGTGTGCCACAAGGTACGGTGCTAGCTGCATTGCTGTTTGTTATTATGATTGCAAACATAGACAGTAATGTTAAGGACTCGGTAGTGAGTAGTTTCCCCAATGACACAAGAATAAATAGAGAAATTACTTGTGATGAAGATAGGAACGCGCTACAAAGAGACCTAAACAAAGTATATGAATGGGTAGAGGTAAATAGGATGGTATTTAACTGTCGGGAATTTCGAACTGATCATTCGAAATCCCCGCCATTTAACTTCACAAGTGTTGCGTTCAATTGGGGCAAGACTGAGGGATCTCGCGGGCAATTCATTGAGCAGAAAGCTGTCCAATACGCGACAGAGTTAAGACGTAATTCTTAAATGCCTGAAGGGGAAGGAGCGCGTCTTATAGTAATGAAGACACTATGAATTGGAGCCAAGGACTCCGTAGCCATTCAAGAATTTGCAGATTACGGCCTTCAGCCAGAACTTTGAGTCAATTCATTAATCCCAGATGATAACTTAACTGCCATTCTTCCCATTCACAAGTAAAGTAGATTCATTGATCTCCGTAATGCCTAAATAAGCGATGATTCCCGCCTGAATTACAAGGATTCTGTAGTTTATGCGGGAAAGCGTAAGTTTCCTTTGAAGTAGGGCGAAGCGACGCCTCATTCCTGCCCTAGTCCTGAATCTCGTAAGTACCGTGATGTTTTAGTGTGTCTCGATTCTCCGGCTCCCAGCCATCGCCATGCCAGGTCGAATTCCGTCGTAACTGTAAGTTATCTTTATCCATGTATAGATGTGTCATCCCTGCGATGAGGAACTTGATTTGCGCAGCAAACGAAAGCTGCAAGTGTAAGAATGTCATTTATTTGGGATTTAGAGTAAATGGGTCTCGATTTATTGTGTTTTTTCGTCCAGTCGTGGACTTAGTGCTTTTCAATCACATGATATCAAAGACCCTAAGGGCTACCACGTAACAAAGCCATGAGAGCTTTCAGGTTCCTTGAATTGAATTAATGAGAGTAGTAAGAAACTGCGTGTGCAGTGGAATTTTGCTAGTAACGTCAATTTCAGTGTTGGTTCTTAATGCACATTGGCTTAGCCGCCTGTGATGCTCTTTCATTCGTGTTCAGTGTCTTGTTAATGTGTTTAAATGTTTATTTTTTGTAATAAAACTGTATTTTATTGACCAAATTTTATTGAATCCCACCCAGATAGTTTTAGAGAGTGCGCCTCCTCAAGGCCTTGTCATCGGCCCATAACGTCAGGGCACGAATCAGAACAAAAATAATAAAGTCGGAGAAAATCCCGACATTAACTCTGATAAATTTGAATCAATAAATTATGGAGATAGAGAAGGAAAGCTATATGCATATAGGGGACCTAATAATGAGACAATCACAAATAAGGAAGCAGTTAAAGACCTAGGTGTGATGTTGAATAGGAGCATGTTATGCAATGATCAAATAGCAGTTCTAATGGCAAAATGTAAATCTAAAATGGAAATGTTGTTACGGCACTTCAAAACAAGAAAAGCTGAACACATGATTATGCTTCACAAAACGTATGTTCGTAGTCCACTTGAATATTGCAATATGATATGGTACCCACACTATCAAAAGGATATTTCACAAATAGAGAGTGTACAAAGGTCCTTTACAGCTAGAATAGAAGAAGTTAAGGATATTGACTACTGGGAAAGACTATAATTTTAAAAAATATATAGTCTAGAAAGGAGAAGAGAACCCTACATGATAATTCAGGCATGGAAACAGATAGAATGAATTGCTGAAAACATCATGGAGCTAAAAATACCAGAAATAGCAAGCAGAGGTAGATTAATAGTGCCTAAAACTATACCAGGAAAAATAAGAAAAGCACACAGGACATTAATCCACTACACACCAGCATCGACAATGCAACGTCTGTTCAATGCGTTGCCAGCTCATCTGAGGAATATATCAGGAGTGAGCGTAGATGTGTTTAAGAATAAGCTTGACAAATATCTAAGCTCCATCCAAGATTGGAAGGTGCACTAGCAACTCTCTGGTAGACATTAGAGGTGCCTCACACTGAGGGGACCTGGGGCAACCCGAAAAAGATGTAAGGTCTCTCTCTCTCCACCATAAACCTCCCCCATTATTATTATCAAGATTATAAAAGTGGCAAGAGAGAGAGAGAGTTAATTTATCTAGTTATCCAATATCCTAAAATACCATTTTCTTTAAAGACCATTTTTCTACCCAAAGAGAAAACGTAAAAAAGTAGTTTAATGGTAAACTATAGTAATCCCTACGATTTCATAAATCAAATAAAATCAGGTAAAATTACAGTTTCAACCATTATGGAAAAACTGGAATAAAAATATATTTGTTGCATCAGAAATAATGTAGTTCCAACGGATTTAACATTTATTTTGACTGCAAACCATCCGAATAAAAAAGAAACTAAGAGTTACTCTTACACACAAAATCTAAGCATAAACCTACTACTTCAATTATGGGGGATCCCAGTGGGAAGCGGGGTTTTTGGGTGGGGGAAGGAGGAGAAAAGTGATTTTCGGGGCACTACCGAACCTAATACAACCACCTAACCTTACCTGGGGCCCTGTACCCCTACCTAGGCCTAGCGAGCTGCGACCCCCCCTTAAGGCCACAGTGATTTTCGGGGCACTACCGAACCTTACCTAGGCCTAGCGGGGGGGGGGGCTCCGCCCCCCCTGCAACCCCCCCTTAAGGCCACTACCTAACATCCATCAAACCAAATCCAAAGTGATGGTACTGCTGTATACATCGTTATACTACCACCATTATAATATACTCTATAAATTAATGAAGCTTACCTTAAACTGTTGGTTGATAAAGATGTGCTGCTGCTTTGAGGAAAACGTGAAGCCGTTGCAAGGTTCCATGACATGCAACTTAAAAGTAGGAAGTGGCCAGGTACCCGACGACCACATTGCACTGCAAACAATCGGTAGGAAATTGAAGGTCTGTCAAAATTAATGCCAGAAGGGCCATGCCACTGCCTCTGCCATAGGTACAGGAAGACAAAATGCCGTTTTTTGCTTCATTATTCGAGTATTCAGTCAAACAAGGATACCAGTGGACACTAGACAGGTAACTTTTTTACTCCGCTGAAATGCTAGTGAAACTTAGTTTTCGACTAAAGTCGTTCGTAATTGGTTATGAAACCCATGACGTCATAACGATGTCACACCTCTCAGCCAATAATGAGTAACTGGAACTGCTTTTGTTTGCGTAAGAAAGTAAGTTAGAGGGCTCATTAAAAGTAAACATTACCGTAGAGGAAACACCTCTCCCGACTTAGGAAAAAGTCGAGGTAAAAACTTAATTTTTTTTTTCTCTCTGTAAGTATGCATTAGCGACAATAATGTATTGAGAAGTTGTGTTTTGTTATCACGTGCTTTACTCGGGAAAAATATCAGTATAATAGATTTCCCATAATGGTTGAAACTGTAATAATACCCTATCGATCTATATATATAGTGTGTGTGTATATATATATATATACATATATATATATATATACTATATATATATATATATATATATATATATATTGATGCAGGATTTATTCG
This sequence comes from Macrobrachium nipponense, assembly GCF_015104395.2. Classification (NCBI taxonomy): domain Eukaryota; kingdom Metazoa; phylum Arthropoda; class Malacostraca; order Decapoda; family Palaemonidae; genus Macrobrachium; species Macrobrachium nipponense. The sequence goes on from NC_087201.1 coordinate 110,770,420, forward strand.
TGGTCTTACTAAAACGATATATAATAGTTCTGCCTTCAAACGTCACGCTATAGGATTGTCATAGCACTCAATAGAGACTTCTTTAACATACATTCACTCTTGAGAAAACTTTAATTGATAAAAAAATTTATAAATCTTTATTGGTATTCCTAAGACGTGATGCCCTTTATTTAGTATAAATATGAAGCTTAAATCATCTTTGCATTACTAGCAACGCATTTCATCATATCCTTCATCAACGCCATTCATTAATATCTTTAATCTTCAAAGTGATTTTATTTGATTTATGACATTTAATCGTAGGGAATACGAGATTACTATAGTTTACCATTAAACTACTTTTTTACGTTTTCTCTTTGGGTAAAAAAATGGTCTTTAAGCGAGAGAGGGAAGGTCACCTCTGCGATGTTGCTGTCTCATTTTGTTTTCACTTTTACTAATGCTAATACAAATGGAACATTTTATCTTTATTTCTCAAAAATATTTGAGCTTTATAAAAAAAAGCGTTTCCTCTGATAAAATACACAGTAAAGACAAAAGAATCTGCTCCTTGGATGACCCCTAAGCTCAAGCAGTGTATCGCAAAGAAAGCAAAACTGTACAAGCTATATCTAGCATGAAAAATCGTTAAGTTGCATTATATATGGTACAGAAACAGATTAACCAACGTTTTACGTAGATCAAAACGTCTGTACTATATGAAGAAGTTTTATGAGGCAGGCAAAAATTCTCGTATGATCTGGTCTTGTCTGAATTCTGTTTTGGATTAGAGGAAGACGGTTACATTAGAGCGTACTGAGGTGTCTGACCGGGTATTAACTGGACGTGAATGAGCCAATTATGCAAATGAGTATTTTGTACTGCTGCCGCTTCCCTGGTTGGTAGTTTGTCACAACCTCTGTCTTATACATTTTTATCGGCACCAATAATGCCCACCTGTTTTCTTTATCCTACCGATTCTTTTGAAGTTTTGGGTGTAATAAAAAGGCTAAAAAATAAGGGTAATAAGGTTATGGATAAATCACCTCTAATTTTAAAGGAAAATGGACTTTTATTTTCACAACATTTTGCTGAGTTATATAACCTATCAATTGCTGTGCCACAATACCAAATGCTTTAAAAAAGGCTAGGGTTACTCCGGTTCACAAGTCTGGACCCAGCACAAATTTGGACAATTATCGACTTATATCTGTCCTACCTACAGTGTAAGATATTTAAAAAACTTACACTCATAAGAATGGAAAGTTTCATCTATGTACAGCCAGCAACAAAACCTGTGTCGCCCCGCCAAACCTGGCTCTGAGAGATCATGCCCTTATTGCTCTGAAAGGTGGCCTTCGTTCAAACAACTAATACATAGGTCGAATGGGAGGAGGAGGGAAATTACGGTATTCAGGCAGAGAATCAAATATATAGACAAAGACACAGAGAGAGAGAGAGAGAAGAGAGAAAAAAGAAAAGCGAGAGAAGAGAAGATAGAGAGAAAAGAGAGAGAGAGAGAAGAGAAGAGAGGGAGAGAATACGAGGAACGGTAACGAAAGAAATGAGTACAGTTTATGGAGAGAGAGAGAGCTTTATTCCTTTTAATTATTAATCTGATGGATATATTTGAAACCTTCTACTTTAAGAAATATGTTATCGTGTATTTTTTTGTAAATAATTATTATGAAATCTTATCTTATAGTACTGTTCTAAATCGTTATCATATTTTCTATATTAAAAAAGCATTAAATATTGTTGGATCTGACTATTCATATTAATATTATTCAGACGGAAATCTCCTTTTTCATTACCCTATTAGCAGCTCTCTCTCTCTCTCTCTCTCTCTCTCTCTCTCTCTCTCTCTCTCTCTCTCTCTCTCTCTCTCTCTCTCTCTCTCTCTCTCTCTCGTTCTGTCCTCCATCTTAAATCACTTGGATACACTATTTAAATAATGGTAAACGTTTCATGTTATTTGAATGTGGCTAAGGATCACGAAACCGTAAATCCCTACTCTACCAACTTGTGCTTGGCTGCATCTTTTTTTGCTCTAGATTGACTGGACTATAATTACCTGTATTACCAATAATATGCGAATCTAGTCACAAAGATGTTACACACCAGGTTTTATAGCCGTGGGTTGTGTGAGCCATCAATGCATCAATTTTGCAAAGGTATTATTTTATCAATTAATCTATGTTAAGAACACATTATTGGATATGCTACTCTAGTACTACAGGATTTGTATGTATGGCATAACTTAGTTGAGTTACCAGTATTTGAGTGTGATGGGCCACTTGGCTCCGCCCCTCGCAACAATCTAGGCTACTTATAGAAAGTATTCTAATTTGCTATATTTCTCATATTATATTATATTTATTATATTGTTTCTGAAACTCTTGATGAAAATAAATTATGTGAAATGAAATGAAATGAAGTGAATGTGTGAATCGGTGCATTAATATAATGATGGTAGGGTATAAAGGATGCAGGTGTTGCAAAACCGTATACTATTAACATATTAGTTAGTGTCTCAAATTGTTGGGTGACAGTCTTTAGACCTGTTCAGATCGTTCACGTCTTATCTATTTGTAATATATGTTAATTGATGGGCAATTCTTAGTTGATAATAATTTCGTCGGCTCCCGGGCGCGAACCTTGGAACTCAGAAATCAGGACGTACAGTGAAGCGCCTTTAACCGCGCAGCTACCACGAGAGGATATGAGTTAACGCCGCCTCTCGCCTACAAATCCCTGTCGCGCCCAGGGATTCGTTGTTTTGGAGTTGTCAAGGTCGAGGAGGGTTGATACCGACTCCAAAGCAACGAATACCTTAGCGCGACAGGGATTTTTAGGTGAGAGGCGGCGTTAACTTATATCCTCTCGCAGTAGCTGTGTGGTTAAAGGCGCTTCACTGGACGTCCTGATTTCTGGGTTCCTACGTAGGTTCTTGCCCGGGAGCCGACAAAGTTATTACCAACTAAAAATTCCTTTACACTCTGAGGTAGTATATATATATATATATATATATATATATATATATATATATATATATATATATATATATATATATAATGTATGTGTATGTATATATACAAATATATTATAGAAAATATATATATATATATATATATATATATATATATATATATATATATATTATTATATATATATATACAAATATATATCTATATAAAATATTATATATATATATATATATTATATATAATATATATGTATATATATATAGTATATATATATATATATATATATATATATATATATATATATATATACATATACACGTCACTAGGACTATTGCCACTGGGTAAACTACCACTGGGGAAATTGCCCATCTATATTGCCGTCCATTGGCATATTTAAAAACACATTAAATGTGACTGCATTTGATTGATAATAGTTAAAAAAATATGGGTGACAGAAAACAAAATAAAAAGCCCATAATTTATTTCAAAATAGACATTTGTAAGATGACACTGTAAAGTGCATAATTGATATCCAAAAGCAATAATTAAAAAAATTAGAATGGGACTTATTAAAAATATGATTGTTATAAGCAATAAAATTAAAATTTTTAATTTTATCCTCCCAGTTACTATAGTTTAGGACTATATTTCCAGTCTTGCATTCAGGTCTTCGTATACGTTGTATCTTGAGGCCTGGCCCTAGGCCTGCTGCAGTTTTAAGTCTTAACGAAGTGTTATGCTGTTATTTACCATGTTATCAATAAGTTCTTAAACCCCCATGTATCAACTGAAGTTGATCTGCCAGAACACTGAAAGGTAGTAAGGTATCCTTCAATTTTACCATAATCATTTTTACCCTAAAAAAATACTTCAGATTCATACTACATTATAGTTTTAAATGTAAACTGTACCAACTAGCTCATCCACAAGTAAATTTAACCAACTGGCTGGGCCACAAGTGAACTTAACAAACTAGCTGTTCTGCAAGTAAACTTTACCAACTAGCTAGTTTACCAGGGTTGATCATCAAATAACTAAAGGTAGCCTACCATAGCCTAACCTTAGCTTAGCAATAGTAGCCTAACTTGGCAACCTTCAGGAATAGTTGATCGTTTTCATTAGTCCCTCTCCACAGCTCAAGTCTTGGTTAGTTATGAAAGTTAAGTTATTCTTACAAGCTAGCCTACCTGAGACTGGACAATGTAAATAATTGTACTTGAATATGTTCAAAAAGCTTTTATGTCATGGTTCAGATACCTTGATTTAGTTCTGTAAAGTACATACAGTGTCCTCTTCCCTGAATCACAACTGTATGAATATGAATTCATGTAGATCGTAATTAAATTTATGCTGTAATTAAATAAATAGTTTCTTTTATAAGATCTGTGAGTAGCCCCAAATATACCTTAAAAATGTCTGCAGGTCAGTGCAGGAAGCCTGTCGTTAATAAATGTGACATGTGAGATTCAGAAATAATTTTTGTGAATTTTGTGTTTAAGATTTCCCGTCAAGCAAAGAGCAAGACCTTACTTGGGTTAGAAACTGCAGAAGGGATAAAAAGCCAAACTGTGGATCACACATATTGCAGTAACCAGTGAGGAGCCCTTCATAAATTACGAAACTCCTTAAGGGGGTTGGAGGGGGTATTGTGATGTCTTATGAGTTACCAAACATATTCAGATTTTTCCTGTTTCTTTTGAAAAGAGGTAACTGTAGAAGGACAAAAGAGAGAGAGTAAAGATTCTGAAATAGACTTTCGTTATATTTTAGTAATACTGACAAATGGTATTTAATTTTTTTAATAATTAAATGTTTAACAAATATCACAAACTCAACCCTTGTTTGCACGTGAATATTTTTTGCTATAAGTATTACATGACATAGAATAATATGACAAACTCATCCCTTTTCTGAAATTAGAAAAATATTACAAATCAAATCAATCCTCTTCTAATCTTATGCATAGTCTACTTTGTGTATTATGATAAACTCAAAGAAAAATACCGCAGACACTCTCTCTCTCTATCTTATAAGTTGTGTGTGTGTATGTATATATATTCTGATAAGTTGTTTGTATGTATGTATATATATATATATATATATATATATATATATATATATATATAGATAGATAGATAGATAGTAGATAGATTGATGAAGAGAATAATAAAAAAATCCTTAATTGAAGGCTTTATACACGAAAAAATGTTATGATAAAAACATTAAATTTCCTGGTCCAAACGGAGTGATTTCACATATATACCAATATACTGTATTTCTGCGCTAAAATACAATCCATCTCTCTCTCTCTATTCCTTAATACTCTAAGATATCGCTTGTCACTGCAAAGCGAGAGAGAGAGAGATTATTTCAGCAATTTATAACACCAAGAGACCCAAGACATTATCCAAATCTTTCAAAATACTTCCAGATATATTTTGACTAATCGGAATATCTCGTGATATATAGAAACTAAACGAAGAATCGAGAGAGAGGAGTGTGTGTAAGAAGTGGGTATGGCCTCTGCAGATATGGATCCCAGCTTGAAGAAAATATGGCCTTGTCTGGCCTCGACAGCAGCTGTTGTCCGGACGTTGTTGTCCACATGTCTAGCGATTTACTGAGAGAAGTCTGACGCAGGAATAGTCATCTTGTTGCTGTAGCAGCCTATTCACTGGTGAGGATGTAGATCTCTGATGATGGAGCTGAAGAGCCAAAGGAAAAGGAACTGGACGAGAGAATTGAGGCCTTGCGAGGCACCATCCAGCAAGTGAACTTGTCTTAATAAATATTCAGTTGAAGCAGAGGTCGACTACAATGAAGGCGTTGGACAGATCACTCATGAGGTGTTGCAACAGAGAGGGCCCACTCGCTCGAGGCTGAAACTTTGTTTCTGAAGAAGGAGAACGACAAAGAGGGAGAAACAACAGCTGGAAAACAAGATCCTCAAGATCACAGAAGAAAATCACCAGATGAAGTACAACACAAAGGAAATTGGGCAGAAAAACGATGCATCGTGTGAGGGATTTGTCTGTGCCGTTAGCAAAGTCAAACTGCCAGCTTCAAAGGTCGGAGTAACTCCTACGACAGAAGGAGAAAGCCAGCAGCTCAGGACTGAATAAGCATCGCGGATGGCAAGGCTCATCCAGGTACAAAATGACTCAACCGAGGCAACGTGAATCCGAGAGGAAAGACTTCAAGCTCAGGTTCTAGCGCCTCCTAAAGGAAGTGGAAGACCTCACGAAGGAACAGCGTCGACTCCAGTGTGAACTTAAGGTGGCGGAACTCAAGAGGATGAAAGGCTTCCCAAGTCCCCAAGAATCCCAACAGGGAAGCGCCCTTCAAGACACACATGGAAGAGGACGAACGAACGAACACACTGTCTCCGTCTGTCTTCAGGAAGGAGGAAGACTTCGAAATCGAGAAGAGACGAGTCGAAGCCTCCGACAGATTCTCAAACCAACCTTCCACTTCAAGCTCTTTTCCTCACACTCCACGAGAGAGTCTGCCATGAAAACAACATAGTACAAGCTGTCAGAGGACCGTCCAGAAACAAGTTATTGTTCAAAAAGAAGTTGAAAAGCAAATAACACCATGTCAGGAAATTCTAAATTTATATATATTCAGAAATTCTGAATCTATATAAATTCAGAGTTGGAGCGACACAGTACTTCAAGAACTACAGTACAACCTGTCAGAGGACCGTCCACAAACAAGTTATTGTTCAAAAAGAAGTTGAAAAGCATATAACACCATATCAGGAAATTCTAAATTTATATATATTCAGAAATTCTGAATCTATATAAATTCAGAGTTGGAGCGACACAAAACTTTAAGAACTACGTAAAAGCTTTCAGAGGACCGTTCGCCACCAACAGTTATTGTTCAAAAAGAATGGAAAGCACATAACACCATGTCAGGAAATTCTAAATTTATATATTTCAGAAATTTCTGAATCTATATACATTCAGAGATTGGAGCGACACAAAACTTCAGAACTACGTACAAGCTTTCAGAGGACAGTCCACGAAACAAGTTTATTGTTCAAAAGAAGTGGAAAAGCAAATAACACCATTCACGGAATTCCTAAATTTATTTATTCCAAAATTCTGAATCTATATACATTTCAGATTGAGCGCCACAACGTCAAGAACTACAGTACAGAGCTTTCAGATGACCGTCCCACACAAGTTATTGTTCAAAAGATTGGAAAAGCAGATCACCATGTCTGGAATTCTAAATTTATATATATTCAGAAATTCTGAATATATATAAATTAAGAGTTGGAGCGATACTTCAAGAACTACAGTATTTTTTTTTTGGTGAGCAGTGCCAATGAGCTGAGGGAAGGCGCTCATTGCTGGCTAAACAAAACCCCTCTGCAATGATTTGGCCCTGTGATGACACCCCAGCAGTGAGGCATTATGCCGTTTAAAAGCGCAAGGAGAGAGAGAGAGAGATAGAAAGATAAAAATTTCAGAAGCAGGTGCAGGACGGATTACTTCTGGAGGAGTTAAAAAAGAATCCTGAGAATGCCAAAGACGGCATAACTGCTCACATTAGAAAAGACAGAGGAGGGAGGGGCTCCAGGAAGGCGAGAGGTCAAAAAGAACGTTCCTATAGGTACTAAGAAGAAATTCAGATGGCATTAGTTGTAGATACTGAAGAGGAGGAGGAGGAGGAGGGCTGAGAGAAAACAGAAAAAGGATGCATGAAGGTCT